>NW_024582073.1:23744071-23944133 GCF_017639235.1 Corvus kubaryi
CACTGATCTCACATGCCAAGTCATGCCACAGGATGGATTTTGGAAAAGAAAGGCACTGTAACACTTAAAATTGCAAATACTACCATTCCAATCACCAAGTGCGGGCAGCAAAGAAACTGCAAACAGTTCATGTTTTAGGGTGTGGCTGCTGATGGCTCGCCTTCTACTTCTAAATATAAACTTTTTCAAACTTCACCATGAAGTGACAGCTACCCCTTATCACTGAAGGCCAGCTGTTTCTTTAGCACTCAGCTGTCCCTGCTGCTTGCTCACAGAAATGGAAGAAAGCTATTTAGAGACGCAAATCTGCAAAGCCTTCGAGCACACATCTATCTTAGAGCCCCTCCTTCACTTCTTAAAGCAGTTTGGTTGATCTTCTTTCACACCTGTTTTACACCTCTGCACCCACACTGACACCACCAAAACTAGCCCTGGTTCCCTGGCACAAATAAAACCAGATACAGAACGATTCCTTCTAGGTATTTTAAAAGCCTTTATGGTGCCTCCTGAGAAGGACTCATTTGAGTTCACCCCTAGGAGAAATAATATTGATAAAACTTCTCAGCGCTCTCTAGCATGCTGTTGCACAGTGTTGCTCCCTCAATGCAACTACGGGTAAAGTGTGCCAGTGGTTGTTAGGTATGAGCCAGCCCTGTTCTTCCCAAATGTGTGTGGATTTACCCTGGATTTCATCAGCAGGGGGTCTGTGAGTATGTGGGGTTCCATATATACTTACAGTTCCAGCAAACTAACACAGTTTATGACTCCTGAGGCCGAGAGCCACCACGATCAGAGATCAGCTGCCTTTTGTGACCACACTGGCTCTTACTTTGCACTGCACTTACTCTTGCACATAGTCCAGCCGGCTTCAGTGGTTCCTCACTACCCAAAGCAGCCCTTCCATGCAGGGAAGCGTAGAGGCACAACGCCCTGGAAAGTGCCAATATCCATGTGAAATTGTCCTCCATCACCTTAAAACAACTGTCTTCAAAATACTTCTGTCCACATTTGAAAGCAGAGAGAGCAATGGTTTTTACCTTTGGGAGTGGTTAGAGGGGCTGAGCTTGGGCCCCAGGGAGTGCAGGGGTGGCTGAGGGTGGCTTTGGCTCAGCAGTCAGATCAGTCCAAGCTCCAAGGATTGTCTGGTGAAGGCAGTCCTCGGCAGGGTGCTCAGCTCAGGCTGTGTACTCTCCTAAAGGACTGTCTTGTGCAGTGTTTGTTCATACCCCTATGTTTCCAGAGTTTTTTCCAGGTAAAGTTGTGTGCTCACAGTGTGGTGGGGCAGAGCTTTTGGCATTCAGAGCCTCAGTAAATCCATGGGTGTGAATCCTGGGCTTTCACACAAACATTTACATACCTAGCACATTAATCTTCCTTTCTGGATGTATGACTGATTTCCACAGCACGTGTACAAAACAGTTGAAGATACCTTTAGACCTGTATACAAATAAATATAGGTGTTCCGAAGATCTGAGGTACTGCTGTGGATGCAGTAGAGAACGATGCCTTATCTGTGCATCTTTGCATCTTCCCCAAGTGCCCTATGCATGTGGTCAGACAAAGGGAACTTTTCTTTCCTGTGTGGACAAAGCAGACCTGTGCATATACAGTTTCATGTTGTTTCACAACAGAAGGCAATGTCAAATAGTGTCTAAACCTACTTCCAGTTAACAGCAAAACTGCCATAAGTTTCACTGGTTTTACAGTAAAAACTGTGCTGTCTCACTCACATGCAGCAGGATTTCAACAGTTCAAGCAGCAAGTGGAAAATGTTACAGCAATTTTTTTTTTACCTTTGCAATCTATGCACCAAATTCCCTTCTGCCTTGTAATTCATAGAGTCAGACTTTTTCCAAACAAATACAGAATTCTCTTAAATTATAATCACAATGCTGCTTTCTTGACTGCCTTGTATTTTCTCTTATCCCTGGTGCCTGGACCAAATGGCAATAAAATGTGATCTGTGTTTCAGCCATTTTCAAGAGCCACATTACACTTGTACATCTGGGGCAACAAGATACAGACTAATATAAGATCAGGTGTAATGTGTATGTGGTTTTACCACAATGCTGTAAAAACAGTAAAGCATAATCCTTGTTTTAATCTGAATTGCTATTATCCTCTTAAAAGGAAACTCAGGCTGACATCTTTTGCCAAGGAATAAACACACAGGACAACATTCTGCATCCATCCTGTATGCTGGATAGCTCTTACCTAAACAGTTCAATTAAAACCAATGAGACCAATTGTGTGCCCAAGTGCAATCCTGCAGAAGGACTGATTACAGGCTTCAGCACTTTTGGCCTGAAGATGTACCAATGTGTGATCCCAGCACAGCTTAAAATATGCCTATTTTAAAACTACACTTGCTCGTGTTAAAACCAACCAGTTTTAGGCAACAGCTGTGCAGCAGCTATCTGAGATAAGGATGCAGAGCTAGCAGCACAAATAGGATGGTGTGGACAGGAAAGGTGCTGAGCTCTTCCTGCTCAGCCTGTGCGCCGGGAGCCAGGCTATTCCGGTACCCGGCTTCTCTGGATCCAGATGATGAAAGGCAGCTGAATATGCTGGCAAGGGCTGGAAGGCTGGCAGGCACTCTGGCTGCATTTCTGACAGCTTTCCACTGCTTCTCTTTTTCAGCAGGGTAGGCCATTGTGTAGAGTTTAGTAATTCCCTTACATCCCTGTGCGTGTTTTTACAGGGCTGCCGTCTTCCTCTCTCGCCTGAGCACCGCAAGGGGTCACGAATACACGTGCCAGGCACACTTTCACAGCCCCTCCGGCATCCCGTTTGTATCATCTTTTTCGCTCCCATTCATTCCTTGCCATACTTTCCCTTACGGGCTGCTCCGCCGCCCCTCGTTCCCGTCTCCCCTCACGCTCCCCCCGGGCTCGCCCGCCGCGTCCCACCCGGCGCGTGCGAGGGGCAGAACCGCCGGAAGCCCCGCCCCCCGCCTGCCTCTTCCTCACGGCAACGCCACGCCCCCTCCCGCCCATTGGCTGCTCGCGCCTCGCTCCCCGCCTCCCGCCGCGCGGCACGCGCCTCCAGCCCCATTGGTCTCTTCCCCATCCTCATTTGCATGCCTCCCCGCGCACCAATGGGCGGCCGCTGCCTACTTAACATGCAAGGAAGTGGCCAATGAGCGGGCGCGGGGGCCGGGCCACCACGTGCTGTTGCTAAGCTTCGGCTTCTAAATTGTTACTACACGGGCAGCCAATGGGCGCGGGCGGCGGGGATCTGTCAACATCCCCTGCCCCGACGGGGGGGACTCTGGCCGCCGATTGGCCCGGCCGCCCCTCCGCGTCCCGCCCCGCGCCTGTTCGCGGCTCGCGATTGGCTGCGCGGGCTGCCCGTCCGCTGTGTGTCAAATGTAGGTTGAGCGAGGTGCCTTAAAACCGGGGGCTCGGGAGTCCCCGCGCGTGAACTCGGCGCGGGGGGCTCGGAAGGGGCAGCCATGGAATTGAACTCCCTGTTAATCCTCCTGGAAGCGGCCGAGTACTTGGAGCGAAGAGACCGAGGTACAGGGCGCAGGCGGGCAGTCGGTCAGGCACCCGCAGGCGCTCCCCGCCGCTCTCGGCCTTTGTTGTGCGGCGGCCGGGCCGGGGCAGCGGCCCCGAGCCCGCACCTGCCCTGGGGGGACCCGGGCTGCGCCAGCGGCAGCGCGCTGGGGGAGCATCGCTGCTCGCATCTTGGCTTTTTTTATATATGACCCCCCAAGCAAAGCAGAAGGGGGTTGTTTGTGCCGCCCTGGATGGGGACGGTGCGTGTGGCAGCGCTCAGGATCCCTCTCGCCGCTCCGTGTGTGGCAGTCGGTGATTGTATGGCAGCTCCCCTCCCCCAGCGCAGCGTGACAAGGGTTTGCATGATCCGCCTCGTTTTTAATGTGCACTTCAATAATCCTCCTAATTTCGACACTTCGGTGTTGTTCTTTTTTTCCTTTGGTTTACCGAGTTACGTTTTTTTTGTCTCGCTTCTTTAAGAGATGCCAAAATAAAATGCAAACAAATCAACCGGAAAAAATTCTGTTCTTTACCCTAGCGTTCCGGCAAAGGAGGAAAAAATTGCATGGAAAAAATATATTGCCACTAATGCTGACTTTGTCCCTAGAAGCAGAACATGGCTATGCATCAGTGTTACCCTTCGATAGTGACTATTCCAGAAAGAAAACAAAGGCAGGCACCATGGCCAGAAAATCCCAGAATAACAGGTAATAGACGCACCGCTTTTTCAGAATGAATCGTCAGCTTTTCCAATGTGTCTAGCTTATGTGCAGTGCATACATTTATGAAAAATAATAATTAGTCCAGTGTCTCAGTTTTCCCCATCCCGGTAGTCGCCATTTTTCCCCTGGATGGGCTTGGCTCTGTTTTGATCTCTCATATAAACACTGCCACGCGTACACCATCTCCTTAGTACTCACTGCACTTCTGAACCATCCGCCCTCATCGCTCCTTCTGCTCCGCGCTCGCCGACAGCGGCTTTTGCTACAGACCTTAACACCATAATCGCCACCCAGATTTCTCTTTGCATGGCACCTAATGTCCCCCCCGGCATTTATTTATAAACCACAGGCAGCGAGCCGGCCGCCTCCCCCATGGCAGCCCGAGCAGATGCAGCCTCCGGTTGCGGCGGCGCTGGGCTCTGGGGCGGGGAGCGTGTGCGGGCGGCGGGGGGGACACTCCGCACGCCCTCCAGCCTCTCCGGGAGGTACGGGGTGAGAAGGTGCCGGAGTGAGCTTGACCTCCCCGCGGGCTGTGCTGCACCGCCGGCTCGCCAGCCCTTCCGCCTGGCCGCCGCACGCAGATCCGCCGGGGTGCGCGGCTCGGTTGTTGTTTATCCCGGTTATCGCCCATCCGCCTCTCCGCCGCCGCGGTTTTGTTGTTCCCCCGCAGCCGCTACCTGCGCTGCGATGGCACGAGCCGAGCGCTGCTGTGCGCAGGCTCTGCAGCTTTGTTTGCTGCTCGGGCAGCGGCTGTGTACGTGCAGGAGGCTGGCTGTCTTACAGGGACACTGCCGGCCCCTGCCCGGGAGCAAGCCTAGCCCTAGGCTCTGCCTGCTCTGGTCTGCTTTGCTCTTCCAGGGCTGCTCTGGAGAGGACCGAGGACCGTGCCCTGCTGGGCCTGCTTCGTCCCGGGGCAGCGATGCTCTCCCCAGCGCAGGCTCTGCTCTGCATGGTCATGCTGGATGGTGGCTCCTGTAGAATAGCCTAAAATGAACTTGATTTGCACGTGACTTGTTTTCCAAAGGAGCAGAGAGTCTCGGCAGGCCCGCTCTCGCTGCTCCGGCGGGCATCCTGCGGCCGGGTCGAATGGTGCTGGGGAGGTGCCAGGCAGATGGCCAGGAGCTGCTTGTGGGGCACCGGAGGTGCAAACCGAAATCAAAAGCTGACGAACTCCCTCCTTGAGCAAAAACACGAGCTGCTGAGTGCCCTGGTGGTGCCTGCTGCGGCCGAGCAGTGTGCCTTGAAGATAACTGAGGGGGAGCAAACTGTGCCCCCGTGCCCCTGCCCCGAGCAAGGCAACCATTTTGGGGGCTGTTAATTGCAGTACTCCTACTTTTTTCTTTTAGTTTTAGTTGAGTTCTTTGTCTCATCATGGAGCATGAAAAGACAGTTCATTTTAAAAGAGAAAGTCATCAGGAGTGGGAGGAGTGTCTTGTGTCCTGAGACACTTTGCTCCTTAAGATTTTTAATTATTTTCATATAAAGTATGCTCACTGCTTTTAAAAAAAATTCAAAACAGATTTCATAGGATTTCCAGCTGTAAATTGCTCCTTGAATTGTACAGATTTCTTGTCTGTCTCTTCAAGAAATCTGTGTTACTTACAGAGCTATTATTCCATCGTTTCCGTTCTTAGGGCTCTTGTCATCCGCTGCAAAATAGTTATTTGTCTGAATTGTAAGCTGCTTTCAGGAGTTTTTAGGAGAGGATTTTTAATCTATCAAATGCAGCAGAATTAAAAGATTTATGGTTACAAATTTGGTAGTGTTATTAAACTTGAGGCACACACATCCACTTGCAGTTACCTTCTTGCTTTTTTTCTGCCTTGCAGATTTATATTTATCTGTTTAGCGTTTTGCTCTGGTTCTCACTCCATAGCAGTGGCAACCTTCAAAAATACCATCCTGCAGTGTGCAATGTGTACGTTTACCTACACTTTCTTTTCTTCTAGCTGCATTGATGAGATGAGGGATGGGTCATCTGTGTTACAGGACAGGATGATGCTTGTCAGGGAATGGTTTCCAGCACGAACAGTGCTGGGACAGTGGCTGGCTTGGTTCAGCATGAACACTGGGCTTGCTGACCGGTGTGGGAAGCAGAGGCACATTGCTTTAATGCAGCTCCCTGTTCCTTCAGGGACAGAGGGGCAGCAGCAGTGCCCTGTGGGCCCCTCTGCATTGTCTGTACGGGCTCTGTACCTATGTCCAGCAATCACTGCTCATGTTTGCGTGCGCACTTAGATTTTCTGGGGAGAAATTACCCCCACATTTAAACATGCAAAATACACAATGTACACCAGCTGGTGTATTATTTGGAGTTTAGAGGCTATAGGGGCCAAGCCCCAGACTAGAGTGAATTTTTTGGTAACACACTTAATTCTTCCTAAGCAACTCAAAGATTAAGAGGGAGACGATTGACCAAAGTTCAGAGGATCTGGAGTGGTCATGGGTGATGTGAACCACTGGGCAGAGTGTTTGTCCATATTGTTCCACTTTAACCATTTTCCAGACTCATTGGGTTTGGAGCATCAGATGCTGGGAGACATGTGATTGCATACAGGGGATTGCATACATGTCTGAAATTCACACCTTATTATTTCATTGTTTTTCTGGATTAAAAATACATACTTAAGGTTGGAGGCGTAGGAAAGGAACAGCTAACTGCACATTTCAAATCTGCAGGGGCATTGTTGTTTTCATTATCTATTTTTGTATCCTGCTGCTTGCAGCATCTGATCAGATTAAAAAGTGAGAGATGTATATATGCACATATGGGTTTTTTCATGCTTTATGAAGTATACATATATAGAAGCATGAAAAACATCTCCTTATTCTTGGAAAATCAGAAAAGAGGGGAGGAGGAGAAAAACTGTCAGATGTGAGGGAGCCTGTGTGCTGTACTCTTCTTTGTTCTGTGTTTTCCCTCCCGTGTGCCTGCCTGTGGGGGGAAGAGAGTACCCCGTGTGGCACAGGTGTGCTGGCCAGGCGCCGTGGGCTGGGTGACAGGCAGGGATGGATTTCAGCTGCCCTGGGCACTGATGGACCCCTCCTTCCTCTGCCAAAGTGCTGGTGATATTCATGTAAGAAATTGTAGGATGAGACCTCCATCCCTTGTGGATGGCTGGCGAGGCCCAGACCAGCAGGAGAAGGCGCAGGAGGCTGTGGGCCCTTTGGACAGGATGCTTGGGTCTGGGCTAAAAGGTTGCTGGCCTCTTGACTGCAATTGAGTGAGAAGTAATTCTGGCAGGTTTTGATTCATGCAGGGAAAAATACCAGCAGAATTACATTTGATTAACCAAAATCTATAAGCTTTCTGTCCACTGTAAGAATTTAACATTATTGCTTTGTCCACTGTTAGCTTTGAATCAAAATTGAAAGTGGTTGTTAGCAGTTTGTTGATAAACAATATTCTCGGTGTTACTGGTAGCAGTCAGACACAGTTTAGCCATTTCTTTTTCACTTGCACATTAAAATGTCTTGATGTTACGTGTTTTCTTCTCAGTTTCCTGCGATGTGCCCTTTCCCATGTCACACAAACCAAACTGCTTTGTTTTCTTTCTGGTTTGCTGTTTGTACCGTGTCCTCAGCCGAGATTCAGACTTGTTTCCCCCCAGTAATTTTGACCAAAATCCTCTGGCAAATGAAACTGGATTCTTGTTTTGTGAAGAGAACAGGAGATTAGAGAAAGCCACAATATTATCTTTTGCAGGGAGGTAAACCTAGGTCACATCTTCTTGTTACAATAATACTTATCAGGTACTTGACTACAGTGTAATAAATGTCTCCGCAGAGCAGTGGCTGTATGTAGTTCCTAAAGCAGTGCCATGCAGTGTAATAATTCTTGCTAAGGTGTACTTAGAATTAAAAAAAGGCATAAAACAAACAGCTGGATTTATTGCTGTTGTACCTTTGAAATGTTAATAGCAAATATTCAAAAGTCAAGCTTGGTTTTTGCTCCAAGGAAACAAATAGGTGACACGTGTGCAATGTGCCGAGGAGGAATGCGACACAAATCTGAAATTTGGTGACGTTTGCTCACAAGGCAAAGCACTCTGACAGAGGAACATGCAATCCTGCGGATAACGGGGCTTTCTTCTGCCCTGGCTGCAGTGACATTCACCAGGTGTTGGGTACCTTGAGCTGTGGGTGGGTTTGAGGTGTGTGTCTGCCCATGCACCGGGGAGCTCAGGCAGCTGCTTCGCCATGAAAGGGTCAGAAATAAGGTAAAATGAAAACCAAAATCTTCGTGTTAGATGCCAGTCTACTGAAGTCACAGTTAAATTTACTTTCAGAGAAAGGAGTTGAATGTCGGTGGTGCAGTGTGTTTGACCTGTTAATTTAGGAGCTGGTTTATTGAAGGAGAGGGAGCAAAATAAATGCCGGTTTATAAATATATCTTCTGTGTCAATTAATTAATATTTTTGCTCATATGTTATATAAATAGACATGTACTTTGTGCTGTGTTCTGGCAAAGGGTTACATGTAGAAAAAGATGAGAGCGGCATTTGGATTTTCAAATAAAAACAGAGCTTAATGTCCGAATTCTTCTGTTGATGTTGGCTCATGGTGAGGGTGAACCTGTGGCCCACAGAGTGAGCCCCTTGCTCCCTGCAGATGTTTTTCTGTGCCCACACTAAGCAGCTTAGGGATCAGGGCCTGATTTTTGTTTTATTTTTCCTTTTTTTTTTTTTTTTTTTTTTGTGAGAGGCCAAGAATAAAACACTGCAAAGCAGACTGTGCAGATGTAGCTCCTCTGATTTTTCACCTGGATTTCTGAATTCGATAGATCTTTCTGGGTTTGCCTTCTGAAAGCTAGGACAGCAATTGTTACCGCCACATTTGGTTTTAAAGTAATGCATTTTAGTCCCAATATAACAGATTTCACCAATGGGCCTATCGCCCCTGAGGAACCGCGGTAGGTCTGCGATGTTTGGGAGCTGCCCTGCTTGTGCAGTTGAGGAAAACAAATTGCCACCGTATTAGAAGCACGTTCAGACCTGGCCACTGCAAACATGTGGCAGCACCAACTTGAATGCGATCCCGGAGCCAGAACTCTGCATCAAGGCTGTGCCAGTATGCCTGGTTCCCAGATCCCAGCTGAATCTGCAGAACCAGTTAAATTTTGCTATGAGGAGAATGCAAAATTAATTTTTAGTGGATTGATTCGGTACAGGCTGTTTCTTTGACAGGCTGTAAGTAATGTGTCCAGTTCGGAACAAACGGAAAAAAACCAACAACCCAGGAGCAATGAATGCTTGGGAGGACATGTGCTTATGTTCAGTTTTCTCTGTGCTTTGCGAGGCAAACTGTAGTATTTTCAGGTGCATCCCAGGCAGGTTAGGTATGTGGACAGGGAATTTCCTGGAAGCGAATCTGGATCCTTTCAATGAAAAGCTGCACAGCAGTCGCATTCACACAAGACTGCAGGTGTAAGCTTTGTACTTTTACACACCTGCACTTCTGGGAGTAGGAACTGGATGCAGACACTTAAGGTGTAGCACCTTATAAACCTTCTTGTTCTGTTTGTTCTTACTCTTTTGGCCTGGACAAAAGGTGAAGTGCTGGCAGTGTAGTTCACATGGCTGCATGACCTTAGGTGGAGTTGTATCCTGCACATGGGTTGCATAACACCCTGACAGCCCTGCTTGCACCAGGAAGCCCTGGCACGGGTAAGGTGCTGCCGCAGTTTCAAGCACTTGGTTAAGTACCCTGCTTTGGTCCCTATACAGTGCTTTAAAATGCGTTGGCAACTGGTAGTGTATTGGTGAGTCACGGTCTAGACCTCCTCCCATTAACACAGGGCAATAAACTTCAGCAGCATTTCCATACATCCCTGCTTTTGTCAGGAGCTGCTGGCTTCCTGCTGAGCAGATGTCCCATCTGGTGGGGTAAAGGGATGGAGGAGTAGGGAAGGTGTCAATACTGAAACAGGCCGTGCATCGCACATACAGTGAAATCTCAGTCTAGATGAGAGCAGCATGTGAGCAGCTCCTGCTGGCTCACCCATAAACTGGCAGCAGTGGACATGGAGGGGCCCTTGCCTTTTCTGTGTTAGTCCTGCCATCTCAATTAGCACCTGTCTGAATTGTTTAGGTGTGTCTGTTGAATGTTGCATCAACCAAAAGCTGAAATCCAATACCTAGAATTCCTGTTTGGGGAAGGGAAGGTGGTGGAGGGAGATGGTTCTGGGGATGTGCTGAGGGAAGTATGCACAGCATCTTGCAGACCAGTGTCTGCATTTACTTGGTTCCTTGTTCTTTCAAATCTTTTTTTGACAATTTCTTCACAAATAAAATTTATAGTCAGAGAACTGCCTGCCATTTGTAAAAGGGATATTGGAGCTGTCTCAGATCAACAGTGTAGTCTAAGCACTAGTGTTCATTATCTCTTCTGTCTGAATCTATGATTTTGCTGATTTTTTGGTTGTTGTTATCTGAACCTTTTTATTGACACCTTTTTTTTCATCACTGCTACCCCCAACTTCCCAAAGCTTTGCATGAAGATACAAACTCAATAGAGTGAACCTAAGTTAAACACCAGAAGTCTTCCTTCTCTTGCAGCCGTTTTTGAAAGACTCCACAGACCATTTGCCTGAAAATCACAGTCATATATCTGTCTCTTTCATATAAATACATATGTACATGTATTTCTTAGTTGTGGCCTACATCTTATCTTTACTAAAGTAGTAGTAAAGGACTCCATTTTGAAACAGGGTGCTGGGTTGTGTGCAGACCGGTTTGTACATTTTCTTTCACTCACTTTAGTTCACATAAACAGCAGGAGATGGATATTCTTCCAATACACTGTGCTGTAGACAGTGAAGGAAATAAAAACCAGTATTTTGAGAGAAGTTCATCTCTTCTGAAAACAATCCCAACCAAAGAAACCCCTGTCATGCTTTGTAATAGGGGTATTTAACTTGCTCTGTAGATGGAACAATTCTCAGGTAAATGTCAGGACTCTAGGTTTTGGTTTCTGCCTAGGGCCTGATAGTTGAGGCGTTAGTCAACCCCCTGACACCTCCCGAAATGTGTGGCTGGTGCCTACGTTTGCACACTGCAGGCGTCACTGAGGCTTTTGTGTCCCCAAGAGCTCTGCCAAGAGGCACATGGCCACTGCCGCTCCGTTTGGCAGCTGGCACACCCACGGCTGCGCCGCTCCAGAGCTGCTCTGGCAGGACATACCTCAGGAGAGCGCCGGGGTCACCCTTCATGCGCCAGAGGTGCCCTGTAGGTGTGCTGCATGAAGAAGGACTGTCAGCTGCTCACTGCATCCTTTCTCAGCCCAGCAAAATACTCCATGCAGGCTGGATTTCTTGGCCCGTGTTGTCCCCATGTGGGCTCACTGGAGCTGCTGTGAGCTGGCAGCTCAGAATGGGCCAGTTAGAGTGATTGTGTTCACCTTTGTGCTAATTGCCAGAAATGTCAAGGAATTAATGCCATATGGATGAATCCGGGCCAGCCTGTATTTCCTTTCCCTTCCAAAGTTCCCTACGAACAGTGTCTTTGTGCCTTTCACAGGCCTGTTGAGGGTGTTTGGGGACAATGGTTCCCTCCTGACTTCTGTTTTCCATGTGTTTTCATAAACACTGGTGTATTTAGCATAGTCTTTTGTCAGTTTTTGTGAACACTGGTGTGGAGAAATGATTGTGGAGAAAATGTCTGATCTCTGCGTAGAGAGTAGAAGTAGAAGACAAAAACAATATCCTCTTAAGATAGCCAAATGACCAAGCCCACCTTGCCCTATTAATGTAGCACAGAATATGTGTCTAACACTTTTAGTGTTGTTGCATTGGTCAGGAGCACTTAAATGGCATTGTAGAAATACACACATTACTTGATCATGGCTCACTTGATGCAAGAAGTTTAAAAAAAAATACATAAAGAATTCATAGGCTTTTCATAGGCTTGTGAGAAAAAGATACCAGGTGATGGTTGACATAATTGATGTCTTGGTACCAACACTGAGATGCTTTCTGGTGAGAGTGGATTAGCATCAGTGCTGAACCTTGTACACATTTCAGTTTTACCTGCAGAAGGGCAGTTCACTTAATTCCTTGCAGGATCAGGGTCTGCACTGGCCTGAGATCACTTGCTTGTGGGTTTGTTCACTGGATATTTTTTGGGTGAGCTTTGCTTTCTTTTTCCCTCTCAATGGCCGGAGTGATGCTCTGCCATCAGTCACACCCAGGTACAGCATCCAGCAGCTCGGGTGTGTGCAGGGAGAGGCAGGACAGCACGGCACCGGGCAGTATTTGTGCAGGACAGCTCTGTAATTCCCCTGGGATGTCTTTGCTCTCTGGAGGGACTGTGCACTTGCCCTCCACAAAGGCCCCTCACTCTGCACCCCGTGCCCAGCTGCGGGCTGGGGTTGCAGCAGGCTCCAGCAGAGCTGCTCTGACATAATCTGCCAGCCCTAAAAGCTGCCACCACCTCTGCATCTTTTGATCCTTACGTGCTGGGCATGTTTTCAGGGGGACAAAACTGAAAGTACAGAAAATTGCTGGTTCTGAAAGTGACAGTAACTTCATTTTAGGAATGTTTTTAACCTGAGATGTGTAAATAAATAAAATTAATATTTTTAGCTGAATCAGTTTAAAATAAAAGTCTTCCAAGAATTTAAGGCTGCCTTCTAATGGCAAAAATCCCAAGGCATTGGTTGGGGCATAAAAAAAAATCTCTAATCTGAGCAGATTGGAAGAGGATAACATACTGCTGTGGTTGGTACAGGGATTGTGATTTTTTTGGGTTTTATTTTCTGTTTGTAGACTCAGAAGAATTAAGAGGATTCCTCTTTTGTTGCCATTAAGATGTGAACAACAACAACTGCAGTGATTAGCTGCTGATTGTTCTTTCTGCTTCTCCATGGGCTTGAAAGCTGGCCTTTTGGGTGCTTTTTGCTCTTACCTGTTGCCATTTAGATCTTCTAACATTTTCTGCCCCCTCGTAATTTTTCTTCACATATAAAAATCTCGTGGGCTGTTTTTATTACTAACCTGCTCAGTTTTTTATGTTCATTTCTGTCTCTGAATGTATTGAACACTAATAAATGCAAATATATTATAATTCCCCCCAAACCTACAGTTTACTCATGGAAATTAAGTTGATACCCTGAAGAATCTAAGGGATGTAAAAGTGAATCGATTTAATAGAAAAGCTGTTTCATAATCCATGTTAAATACATATTTCAGAGAACTCTTTTGCAACATATGCAGGTATTGGCTTTTAAATATTCTAAATCTTGGTTTATTTCTCCTTTTCGCTAATATTTCTTTTCTCTTTTTAATAGGTCATCACACAACGAACTAGAAAAACATAGGTAAGTTTTGAAAAAAAAGCTAATTAAAAGATGTATGGCTGACATTTTAGTTACCATGTTTATTGAAGAACATTTTGTTGAAATTTTTTTGATTCTGCACTGAGTAATTTATTAAGTTGATTTTGGTTTTTTTATCAACTAAAATCTAATAGTTATAGTACTATTTGGCACTTTTTTTCCCCCTATTGTTTGGTATGCTCCTTTTGAAACATCCCTAATAATTATCTTTGTACTGATTAATGCTGTAACTGGTTAACCGAATTGTTACTAACAAAGAATCTGATTGCAGCAACTGTTTGCTAGAGGTGTTAAATGTTATAAGTACAAAGTATTTTTGTGACTAAGGTGAATGCTTTTTGGGAACAATGTGTCACACAGGGTTATTCTATGTTTCTTTTAAAGTATGCCTAAAGTGCAGTTAATTTTCATCTTGCATGTAAGTACCTACAGATCCGTTTTTCCCCTCCCTCCGCTTCCTTGCTGGTGCGTGTCCTGTCCGGAGAGCTGTGTGTGAGCTAGGAACGGGCAGCTCCTGAGCCGCAGCCTGGTCCGGTGAATCCAGCGCCAGGAAAAGCCGGACCTACCCAGGACAGGCATTAGACCCTGCAGCCCCGCGTGGTGCAGAGCTCTCGTTTGCCCCGTTCTGGAGGCAGTGTTCAGCGTGTGTTGTACCGTGTCAGAGTGTGTTTGCAGCTGGGCCCCTGGGCTGTAGGAAGGCTCCGGGAGCGCTGCTCCGAGGGAGCTCAGAGAGCAAACGGGCCCGTCTTGGCTCTGCCTTTGGCTTCCCTGCTGTGGCACCCTCACTGCGGGGCCTCTGCCTTTCACCCACCATTCAGGATAAACTCCCATTCGGGTGGTTTTTTGTTCCTTTTTTGTGTAGCTTGTGGTCTTTCGGGTTTCACGCATCCAGAGAAAGCGAGGGGTGTGTGTGTGGATATGATTTAAACTTATTTGCATGCTTCTAAATACGTGAAACATGGTTGATGGCAAAAGAAGATTGAACTCGTGGGGGTTTTTTTGTGTGTTGTTCTGTGGCTGCAGTTATGTAGCAGCTAGACCATCACTTCCCTTGCATGCTTACATGCTTTCCTGTAGTTTAATTGTAATATGAGTAAACTATAGCTCTGCCTAATAGCCACGTGGTCATCCTAGAGATGAGAGGAACTGGAGAAGGCTCAAGCTCACAAGCACAGGCCTGGGCTGTAGAATGCAGTGCACTGGCTAAGGCAGTGACATTGACCGGCAGAAGTTCTTCTGACAGAGTCTTCAGGAAAATAACTGCATGTAAAATTCTGTCCTTCGGTCACACTTCTTTAAAAGAAAAAAAAAATAATTGGCCCCAACTACGATTCTTTCTCATTCCTCTATATTTCTTCCTTCCCTCCTGCTTCATCAATACAAATTTACTCTCATCTGCATATTCCTTTTATTTTTCCTTCAGTTATTTTCCTCTTCTTCCTTCTGCTCTGCCTTAACATGTTTAAGCAGCACAGTAAATGAGGCACAGCAGCATTTGCAGCAGATGCAGGGCCAGAAGGAGACTCTATTAATTGTTCAATCACTGTTCTCACTTCCAGTTCTGTGTTGTATCTTTGTAGTAGCTGGACCATACAGTACTTGCCTTGCTACCTTTTCTTTCTCTGCCATCTCAAGGTCAAAATAGGTAAACTGCACAGTATGTCTTGTGATTATACAACTAATGTTTCTAACTGCTGCTGCTTGCTGTGCCTCCTGCAGTTAAACTACTTGAAGCCAGATTTTTATTATTCCTGGTGAGAACTTGCAAATTAGTGCAAGATCCTTGTATGTGCAAATGGGTGTTCACAAAAGCAGATGAGGTGTGTGCAGTTCTAGCTGCCTGATGTATTGGTGTGAAGGACTCCTGCAATTTTTATTTCTTCTTTTAACAACCCCCTCCTCCAGCACTGTGGGTGTATGAGCAGATAATACCGATCATAGTGTTTTTCACAGTGTTTTACTAAAAGTACATTAAAATCTATCAAATGTCTTGCACGGTTTAATGGGAGATTCACAGCCATGGTGTGTCCCTGTAGCAGCTGGTCCCTGCAGCAGAGCCTGTCCTCCCCCTCCGTGCAGCCCTGCCCTGCCAGTTGGGAAGCACTGGATGTTGATTTTGGAGGTGTCTCCTTTCCAGGACCAGCGCCTTTGACTCAGCACTGCCATGATGCTGCTCTGGCAAGACACACTCGATTATCTCACAGGAGCCCGTCGAGGAGGAGGGGAGGAGAGGCTGCGTGTGTCCTCCTCCATGCCCAGTCCCTCACGTGGTGTCTGAGGGCTGCACCCTGTGCTGGAGGGCAGGGAAACGGCTTCCTTATTTACAGGGCTGTTGTGTCCTGTGTGAGGGTGGCCAGAGATGTCACTGGAGGGAAACCCATGGTAGCCATGCACTGTACATGGTGCTGTTTTGGGTTCTGCACTGGTGTTGCACGTCAAAGGTTTTATCTCTGGTTTTGATGTCAGTGGAAATGGCAGTGGTTGACCTCTGTGTGTGCTGGCTTGACCATTTGGCACCACCAGTTTATTTTGCATTTTTTACTGCTGGGTCTCTTTTCTGTGTGCTCTTGAGGGGGAGCTCAGAGGAACACAAATGAAAGCAGAAACATAATTCCAAGAAAAAAATCTCATTATATGATAGAATTCAGATTAAAGTTATGGTAAAGTGTTTCTCAGCAATTCATACATGAAATTGCTTTTTCTGTGCTTTAAGTCTCTCTATAATACCCTGCTCACAGCTTCAGTGTGTGTTCATTATAGGGACACTCTGGAAGGACTTATCCCTCTAATAGCAGTTTTGTTTTGGTCCTGTGTGATCAAGGTGTGCATCTAGGAGCCATGAATCAGGAAACCCGTTAAATAAAAAGTAAGAAGGCAAGAAATCTTCTCATCCTAGGGACAGATGAGGTCCTAGAAGATATTTTAATAATTACAGACAGGTTAGTCAGAGTGTGGCACTTGGATGTAACTAGTTCCTAATGACAAACGTGCACATGTATATTTATGTAGGTATTTTTTGTTGTTTCCAGCCAGACCATTAGGTCTGTAGGCTTTCACAGAGCAATATAAATAGTAAGTAAATTAGTAATCATGACTTTTTGCAAGGAAATTTTTTAATCAACCTGACAACTGTATAGAGGAATTCAACTTTCATAGTATAAAAAACACCCAAGAATTTACGAGAGACATAAGCTTCTTTAAAAGATACAGCATTATCTCATTTATTTGCATCAGTTTATACTAGTTCTGCATTAGAAGGTAAAAGCCAAGGTGCATCTCCCTGAAGACTGTGCTGAGATCTCCACGCTGCTCTGTGGAGGCAGGGAGAACCTGCCCTCGGCTGTTCACCCGTGGATTTGTCCCCCAGCTTGTGCAGGGCTGTGTGAGGAAGAGACACCTCCTGTGAAAGCACGTGGAGTCCTGACAAGGGATACTGGGATCAGCCCATCAGGACTTCTTCAGTGTCATTCAGTCCTGCCTGGCCATGAGGAATTCTGCTGCAGGAGGGGTTCAAGGTCTTGCCCTTTCCCTGGCAAAGTCATTGGAAACAGCTTGTGAAACTTGATGATTTTAAAGAACAGCTTCTAAGAATTTGTGAGGAAATGAATAGGTGTACTTGAAGTCAGCAAGCCACGTGCTGCTGTCCCCAAACTGGCACCCATACGAGCTGAAGAAGTGCTGTGTGACTCTGGTATGGCTTGATCTAGGTCCCAGGTCTGCAGGCTTAGATTTGACAAAAGCTGGTGAGCTGAGGCAGATGGAGGTAAAAACCAGGCATTGCTGTTTGAGCTGAGACTGCTGTGGAGGTTGCCTGAATCAACTGAGTAAGACAGCTCTGAACTTTTAGAAGTGCAAGACCAGAATGGGGAATACATGAGACACAGTGATTTGCAAAACCTTAAAGATGGAAAAAAACCCCAAACCTTTCTTTTTCCCAGAAGAGCTTAATGTATGTGTTGTGTAGAGCCCTGCTTGGGGGAGACTAAATGTGTTCCCATGCGCACAGAAGGTAATACTGACGTGAGTTTTGTGCCGTCCTTAAATCTAAAATCTTGCCAGAAAGAAGTTTCTATATTGCATCATCATGTGTATGAATGGATATCTCTACAGAAACATAGGTTTTGATGAGGAGTATATATTTCGATGGGAGCATTATGATGTACAGCATTAGCTGATACAGTAAATAGAGCAGATGGCTCTGAAGTTAAATTCTGATAGGTGGTTTTCTCATGGAGAAATTGCAGATGCAAGAGCACAGTTACGTTCATTGGTACGTTAGTTGCACCCACCACAGTTGCTTTATGTTTAAAGTTAATATAAGCTGAGAGAATGCTTAGATGGATGTCTTGAAATCCTCTCTGTGGCTCTTAAACTGCAGGTTAATGAAAAGCATGTAATTGCAAATTGGTGATAAACTTGGAAGTTTTGAAACAGAACTGAAAGGTCATTGAAATAATAGCATACCAAAATAATGCTTAATGTTTATTTTTATTATGGGCTGCCTTTTCAAAATCACAGATTACCATTGTGGTTAGCACTGTTATGCAGCATAAAGTTGTAACTGCATTGATCCATCACATTGAACGGCTGTGGTGCCACCACTGACTGAGGAAACCCCTGAACTGGTGCTGGAGGTGAAGTCCTTCCAGGGAAGGATCACCCAGTGTCTCGCTGCTGTGCTTCCATCAGGAATTTAACCCAGCCCGGGTTGCATGCTGGTGCTTCTGGGTCCTGCTTCCTGCCAGCACAGCAGGAGGGGAGAAGCTTCCTCCTTGGGCCAGGTCACCTTCCTGAGCCAGCTCCCTGTCACAGGCACACCCTGATACCAGCACAGGGAGAGGGTGGGATGGCTTCTTTGGGTGACAGTGTTAATTTACAGTGTTAATTTACAGTACAGAGCAGTTACAGTTCACTTCTCTGTCAGTTTAATGTTTTTCCTAGGCATCCAGTTTTGGCTGCTGTTGCCTGGAAAGTGCTGTGTTGGATGGGTCTTACTGACCTGGGACAGATCTCATTGTTATAATGGGTCTATAAAAATTGCTGCCATTTCTAGGATCTGTCCAGATTATACATAAACCATTCAGATAATGCGGCTGCTACGTTAGTGGTGGAAACCACATCATCTTGCTAGCGGAATCTAACCTCTGTACTGGATCTTCTGGTTTTCTCATCAAGAAAAGAACTGTTTTTACACCATCTGGTTGGTGTGAAGTGGTTTATAACAATCCCAGTGAATTGCAATAAACACACCTTTGCACTGCTTAAGCAAGGTAATGTTTTAGGAGTGTGATTTGCCTTTTGTGAGCTGATAGCCACCGTGGTTTGGGCATCTGCTCCCCCTCCCCAGCTATGACTGCTTCTATGAGGATGCCAGTTGTAGTGGGCAGGTGATGTGTTGCCTCAGCCAGTGCAAGGCTGAATCTCAGCTTAAAGCCCCTTTTGCCAGGTGTTTGCCTCTTAAATCCCTGTAAGAATTTTTTTTTTGTGCAGCTTGTTTAGGAAAATCTGTAAAGAACTGGTCCTGCAGAGCTGAAGGTGTAATCCTGTGCTTTTGCTGAAGTGACCCATGTTTCTGAGTCTGACAGATCTGTGGAATTAAAAGAAATTGGAAGGTTTAAAACTTTGCACTGAAATGCTGTTTTTCCTCACTGTGCCCCCATCTCTGGGCAGTCAGCAAATGTCTGGACCTGTGACTTACCCTGCAGTACCTGCTGCAATAGCTGCTGTAAATATTTATGCACTGAACTGTTATCTTTTCAGTGCACAGAGCAGCTCACCTGATGATGCACTCCCAACAAATGTGTCTTCCTACCTACACTGCTGCTTTGGAAAGGAGGGGTATATTAAGCAGACGAAGCTTGAAAATTAATCTGCTCAGGAGGTTATATTACAGGTATCAGAGATGTACACCTACTCATACTTCGGACAAAGCTTCTATTTTGCAGTGAAAGATGGGACTAAAGTACAGTCTGGACTCTACAATTGTCATGTCCTTTTTCCTGCTGAAGCCAGCTTTGCACTATGGAGCATAAGTGGAGTCCTGGGTCTGGGCTGCAGAAAGCCTTGTGCTTCCTGGCCAGCCAAGCAGCCAGCAGGGAGCAGATGGGTGAGAAACCAAGTGCATGCATTTTTTTCCACTTGAATTCGTTCATCCCTCTCTTCAAACATAAGTCTATTGTGTGTCAGCCTCTAATGGACTATGTAGAAGGTGGTTTATGTTTTCAGCATCTGCTAATTGACCTGGCTAGTCCTCATCCAGCATGGTAGAGAGAGTGGGCTGGACTTGTACAAAGTAGAGATGGATGGGCCAGACTTTCTGGTACTTTCAGGACAGTTAGGTGCTGATTCCCTGCATGGGAGGTGCATGAGAGGGCCTGATGGTGACTGCTGTCCTGATTGGAGGAGAAAAAAATAAGTGGAATTAGGTATTCAAAAAAAAAAGATTTTCTTTTAAGCTTACTTAGCTACATCTGGACAAGTGAGCTGGAATTTGATTTTTGTTTTTTTTAAAGGTATTTAGGCAGCTAATGGACTTTAAGAAGTTGGACTCTGAAATGAGTCTTACATAATGCAATGGGAATCCTTGGCTGAATCTCAGCCAGTCAAGTCTGTGGAAGCCCACAGACCAATATACAGAAGTGGTACCTGCTGTGGTTTGAAGAAGGGGCAAATGTGCCTGAAAGCCAGGAGTGCAACTCTGGCTCTTTAAGGCAAGGTTGGCTCTGCACTCAGGATTCACACCAAATCTGCAGAAGGCTGGCTTACTTTCTCCCAGGTACGTCACAAGCATTCATGTCCCAGTGTCCCTGCTTGGAGTAGACAAAAAGGAATCAACCTCAGCTGGAGGAGGTGGCTATGTTCTGTGAGGTGCTTGTCCTGTCCCTTCCTCTCCCTGCCTCCATGCTGTATTGGCATCTGTAGCTCTATTTTTAGCACTCCTGCCCCTGGAGTGACTACCTCACTTGGGTATTGGATATACCATGACCTGGTCCCAAATTCAAAATGTCTCTTTCTGAATGGAATGGTGTGTACTTCCCTGGTGCAGCTCATGCTCCTTTTCCTTCATGGTCTCTATCAGCAGACACTTGTGCTTAGATTTACTGCACAAAATTCCTTTGCAGGTCAAGTAGTTGGTAATCTGTGTTTTTTCCCCTTGGTACACACGGTGGTTGAGCATGTGGCAGACTCTGCCTCACACCCATGGAATTTTAGTAGGAGCTGTGCCTGCCTGCAGGCTGAACCCTGCATCACATCCGGGCAGCTGCAGAGGATGCAGAAAAGGTTCCAGAAACTGTTCTGAGCAGGAGCATTTAGACAGCAGATCATAAACGTGAAAAAGCATAATGCTGTTCCATCACAGATGTTTATTTGGGCCTTTTTTGGAAAAACAAAACCAAAACCAACTCCCCCTCTCTACTGCCCTTCCCCCCCCCCCCCCCTTACCCTGCACTCGTGTATGGTATCCAGTTAAAAACTGACTCCTCTTATCCTAAAGAACTGTGCAATCTACAGGAATGGATAAGATATTCCTTCTACCCACCCCTCCCTATGTTTGGAAGGAGAGAGTTGTTTTGGGACTTCATACAATGCTGTCTTTTGAGATGGAAATACATATGCTGAGCCATGTACACATTCTCCTAGACTAGAGCAGAGTGACAGGACTTGTCAAAGGATGTCAATTGGCCAATAATACTGTTTAATGCTAGTTTATGTTACGCAAGCTTTTTTCTACACAAATTACTGTGACTAATTTTGTAGCGCGTGGAGATTGGCACAGCCGACACAGAAGAGGTGTTGGGCTTGGATGTATGTACATGAGGTCATGTTGCAATGCTTCTAACTTGAAAAACTAATAACTCAAGTTACAGGCTACATGCCCTACATTAAGAAAGCCTTTATTAGATTCTACCTTATAGCAAGAAAGCAGATTTGTGTAACAGTCAAAGACTACATCTGAATGTGGTAAAACGCCTGTAAAAGGCTGGAGAAGTAGTGGTGAATCCTCTTCTCCCAGCTGCCACCTTGGGATTGATGCCGAACAGATTTATCTGCTTTTCTTTCCTTGCTGGTTCAATTTGGGTAACTAAGTGAAGATACAAGGTGCTAAATAAGGGGCCTTCCTGGCATGTAATTGCTGCCAGGACTCAGCAGCTCCTATTGAAGTTGGGAATACCATCAGTGTTTGCAAATACCTGCTGCACAGACATTCTGTGTCTTACATAGCACATTAGCTGGTATTTACAAAACATAAAGGTAGCAAACCCTGTAATTCCCCAAGAAAGCTGACTTAATCCCGATTGGTAAGTGCTGTTGTGTTGACTGCTGCAATGAACAGCATGGGTGGAGCAAATAATTTCTGCTAGGGAAATTTGGGAGCTTGTTGTGTATGTTTGCTAGAAGCAGTTATTGGGTGTAGGTGCTAAGAGGTGTTTTAAATAGACTGTTGAGTGTCTTGGTTCCCACTGCCTGAATTTACATACTCACATGGCAAGTGGGTCCAAACTTCTGGCACTTCCTTCCCCAGATAACCTCAGGACACTGCACTTAAGAAATCTGAGCTGAGTTTTGTGGGGAAGAAAGAAGGAGGGAAGGAGGAAGAGTTTTGAAAAGCTGTTCCATACCTTATCGTCCCAAATGATGGATCATTTTCAGGTTCTGCTCAGCTGCACCTTATCTGGCTCAGAGACAACCAGTTTTGTACTGTTCAAGGGAAAGGGAAATCGGATGGAAATTAAATTACAAACAAGGCACTATCTGTGCTGTGGCAAACTGTATCCAAACTTGGAGGCAGGACTGTCAGATATCTGCAGTCTCCACTGTCCCATGATTCCAGATCTTTTCACTTTTTGTTGGGGGGGAAATAAGTGTCACTCAGCTTTTAATTCTCCTGAAAGTAAGAGTACCCACTGCAGCCTTGGAAGTGACCATCTTTAATTACAGTCATTGCATTTAATCCTTCCCCTAAATTTGTTTATACATACACCTCACTGTCTTCTATTCACCTCTAATTACAAAGTTGAAATGAAGGAGTTGGAGACATACAGCAAGACATTTGGGGACATGTATTCTTAATTACTGCAGTGTGATTTCTTTTCTTCTCTTCCTTTGCTGTTCTCACTTGGGGTCTGAACCAGCCTTCAGTTGTCTGGAACAGGCACCCTGATGTTGTCCCAGGGCACTTCAGCTGTCTCACTGGAGCACATCTCAAGTATCTACATTGGTAAAAGCAGCACCCACCACTTCCTTCCCCAAAAAAGCCAATTCATTTGTGCATGCTCAAGCTGCCATCATGAGCTGCTCCCTCTAAGATGGCCACGAAGCTTTGGTAGGTGCATGTGCCGAGGAAGTAATAGCAAAAGCAAAAATGAAAGTAACACATAGCACTAAATATCCCGTTCTGATAGCTTCCTGATCAGAGCTTAAAACTTCCTATGACTGTGAACGAGCAAGTGATTGTTTAGATGCTGAACTGGAGACAGAGTTGCCTTAACTCTGATGAGGTTTTAAAACTGTGGTGTAAGTTGCTGTTCTTTTGGTGCCTTGTGCACATCGGAGCATGGAGTCCCTGCAGCATTTGTCAGGCTACTTAAATTGGATACTTGGTATTTGGATATGGAGGTACAATAGACAATAAAACCACAGTCACAGGTATCCAGTATTGCAGATATTAATGCTTCACACTCGTTTAAGTTGATGCAGGAAAGGGCTGTTCCCAAGGCCTTATGCTCAGTGTGTGACAGCAATGCATGTTTTTAATTTAGCTAAAATAATTCAACTTGACTTGCCTCTCCTTTAATTTGGCATCATACGGTGGTATAAAAAAAAATCTTGAACACATTTTTCCCCTCATTTGACATATGTACAAAATAACTAGGTCTATAGGGAGGTTTAAAATTAGGCAGAAAAAGCTCACTAGGCCCAGAACTGTGCTCTTGGCTTAGTGCTGTGCTGCAGCTCAACTTCTCTAGGCTTATTTAAGCATTGTAGTCTCCCACCCCACTTTTTTTTTTTTTTTTTTTTTTTTTTAAGATCCTTCCTGTTGGCAGCTGTCCTGAGACACGATGTTCTTGCTTAGCATTTTGATGTGGGGAAACAGTCTGATAATTAAAGCCGGTTTCAAGCCATGAGCTGATTTGTAAGTAGTGACTTGCTCTGGGGTGTTGTCAGTTGATAAACGTGTAGCTTGTGTGCACAGAGCTGAGCTGCACCTTGGTCCTTAAGCCCCACGTGAGAGGGACATACAGCTCCCAGGAGCCCCTTCTGGGACAGACAGACTGCATCCTCTCCAGCCACCTGTTGGTGAATGGTTAATTTGTGAAAAATTACCACTATCATCCTGTTCCCCTCTTGAGTGTAAATCCAGTGCAAACGTGTTGTTGTTATGCAGCTTTTCCTTGTTTAAATAAATGTAATTCTCTTTGACCCACTCTCTGCAGTCCTTGACAAATTCCTTACAAGAGTACTGTGAAAGGTGGCGAATGCCAACACAGTGCAGATCTGCAGACATGCCGTGGCTTTGGATGTGCTGTGCAAAGTTGCTTTGTGGTGGTCCACTGCCAGCGAGGGCCAGAGTGTTGCTGCTCTCATGTACGTGTCTGCACGTCCTAATCCACCCCTGGGGTTTCCGTGGGCAGCATGTGTGAGTACGTGTGTGCCTCCATGTAACTTCAAGTGCAAATTACAACTGCTTGATCCTGCAGTGGCATGGTCTCGTGACGGCACTTTCCTTATCTAATTGGGTCTGACACTATTCTGAGGTAGCAGACAAACTTGAGTCTCCCTGCAGTGTAATCTAAGAAGCTTGAGTGCCAGTAAGACAGATGGGTTTGAGAGGTCTAATTTAGGAGGACTACTAAATTGTGATGTGTGCATTTTAATCTGTGAAACAAATGGGTGGAAGTCTGGCTGAATGAAGTATTAAATAAGTTTGTTAAAAGCATGGCTGATTAGTTTTTTGTGGACTCTGTTTTCGGTATGTCCGATGGTATTTCCATCACTTGTGTCTTTCCCCACAAGGCACTGTTGTTCATCTGCCTGGATTAGGTAGGTACTGTGTGATGCTGAGCTCGTGGTACCAGGTGACACCTCCCTCGCTATTGCTTAAAAGTGAGAGGTAAACGTTAAAGACAATCAGTAGATAACAGGGCTAAAAATAGAAGACTCCTGAAAAAGAAATTCCTTTTCTATAGCTCTAAGAATTGTTTGTATCCGTCTGACATTGACTTTGAAGGTTTAAAATACAGAAAACTGTTCTTTATAGATGAGCACAACCTAAAGGCTGAAATGCTGAAATATAGGTTGGAATCTCCTTTTTTTTCCTTTTTGCAGAAGAAAAGAAATCCATAAAAGGGCAAAACCAAACTGCAATGAGTTTCAGCTGTTTGCATAATGTTTGATTTCTGTTGCCTCAGATTCTTGCAAGGTCAGAGATTCATTGCCTATGGTCAAAAGATGTAGAATCTCATACATGCAAATTTGTGATGGACACCATCCAGGAAAGACAAATGATATCCAGGTGCCATTACTTTTGCTTGTGATACTTCTGAGAATCCCTGTATAGCTTGTAAATTTCTGTCGACATTTCCCACGAAGTACATCTCAGATTTCTGTGTGTTGCTGTTAGTTATCACCAAGACCCAAGACAGTGAAGGGCTTTTAAACCTTTCATGGCTGCTCTTCAAATAAGAGCACCTTAAGACAGTGGGATGGCTGAAGCATGTGAGGAAAAGCCTGCCTGCAGGGACGAGTCTAGAAAAAAACATGGAGAGGAGATGAGAGTGGTCAGATGATGGTCCTGCAGCTCTTAGTACTGCAGAGCCCAAGGCTATGGTTCCCTAGAGGGTAAAACAGATACCAGTCAGAGCTGCTGCTGTTCCATCTGCCCTGGAGTCCTTGCTGGCATGGTCCTGCCTGCGCCTTGCCTTGCCCAAGTGCTCCTCTTGTGCCTCCCGTGCTGCTGGCTTGGTCTGCAGGCGGTTTAGGTACGTGGGTGAGCGTGCACCGTCGTGTGACACATCTCTGTCACACCTCGCACGCCTCTGACAGCTCGTGCTCACTTTGCAGGCAGGAGAGCTCGAGTGGGAGAAGGTTGAGGAGCAATACAGCAACAGGCACTAACTGTGCCACAGGGCTTTTATTTCTTCTGCTGGCCAGAATCAGATGTGACTCTGGGACGCTCGTCAGTCTGTCTGCTTCTGCTGCTGGGTACATTCCTGAAGGGACAGCATGTGGGCAGTCTGGCCAGCCACCAGCTGCTGAGGCTCCGGTCAGGTCTCTCGTGCTGGCGTTGTCCACGTTGCTTTGCAGGGTCATTGCATCCCAAAGCAACCCTCAGGTGCTGCTGTCATTTGCCTGTCTTAGCTGCTGTCCCTGGCTTATGGCAGCACATGGGCCACCACAGCTCACCTTCTGCTGGGAACCAGAGCATAAAGTGCATCAAAGTCTGCTTGTGGGTATTTTGAGAGGTGAGGAGATGTTGATGTAGCCCAGTGCTTGTAACTTAGGACAGGCAACTATCACTGCATTCAGCAAGGAGCTACTGGAGGAAGGGGTAAAGGAGGGAGGGACAAAGAAGGCAACAAGGCCAGCAAGGTCTGCCAGGCATTCCCTCTCTTTGGAGTCAGTGGCTTCCCTCTCACAGACCAGCCAGTATTCGCCTGTCCCCAGTTTGCATCCCAGCTAGCTTTCTGTGCACTGCTGCCAAGAGGCTTAGCTGGCCAAAAATGCATGCATTTGTGGCACTGCAGATGCTTCCATTAACTTATGTGTACTGAAAGATGTAGGAATAAGTTCTGGTTCCATGTATATGTTCTAAAACTGAGCAAGTGGCATCTTTTGGAAGGTAAAAAGTTAAAGGTCAAGTGTGGAGTCTGGACTGAGCAAGTGGGCTGAAGTGGCACTAAGGGAAAATAGGTAAAATGTGCTGGAACTGCTGTAGTCTGCATTTAGATATAGTGTAAAACAGAACTAAAATATTTTTCAGAGTGATAAAATGTGCAAAACATCGAAATAATCATAAGCTGTGTTAACAGACAGCAGAGGTTTTCTTCTATTTCCTTAGCATTGGGAACAGCACCAGACATTGCTGAGCACTATTCACATGAAAACTTGCAGATAAGTGCAGAGCAGCACTGACTCTCTGAAAGCCTGTGATAGTAAGAGGCACTTGCAGCAGTTGTTATCCCATGTTTGGACACTTCTGAGGTACCCCAAGACCGCTTGGCTGCTAAAGCGATGTGGCTGCTTTCAATTTAGCAGAACAGATGCACACAAGTATTCAGCACACTGAAATGCATATTGAGGATGAAACTCCCAGTTAATACCTCAGTAAATAAAGCGGGCAGTTGCACTGATTGTAGGGCTGTTGCATTTAATTCACTAACAATCACTGCAATTAGGCACTCACCGCTCTTTCTGCCTGTTAGTTTCCACCAGAGCTTTACTGCTGAATTTAGTTGCAGAGGCCCTATGAGGTCTTGGATGAATCTTCACTAGTGCTCAAACTTCAGCATTTTATTTTTAACATGAAAAAGACCCCCAGCTTACTGCAGAACACTGGTGTTTGGTTTATCTTTCCTTTGATAATAAAAAGCCAAGAGGTTTGCTGTAAGAGCAAGACTGCATTTTCTGGGTTTGACTCCAAGGCAGTCAGCTGTGAGCAAGCTTTTCACACATCTCGTAGCAATCGGCACACTGGGTGCCTTGCTATGGTACACTGCTTTAATACTAAGAGGTTTTGTTTCCTTTTCACCAAAGCAAATTTGTTGTGTAGTTGAACTAGATTGTGCAGCTCCAAGTGTGAGCTAGAGCATCTTTTAGAAAAAAAAGAAGTATTTGAGATATCCTTTGTACAGGAGAAAGTATTAAAAGTGTTCATGAGTGAAATAAATCTGAAAGAAACAGGATTTTTTATTGCAGTGGAGGGTTGTTATCCTGCATTATATTTAATATTTTGCTGGAGATATGCTAAATACTGTCTGGACCATTAATAAATAGGCTTCCTTAGAACCATTTTTATCTGATTGAATTTCTGTGATTTCTTAGGATGGAAGTTTATAAATAATCTCTTTAAATGCCATTGTAAACAAATGCATTTTAATTAGTACAAAGTTGTCTTTGGTAGCTTATAAAAAGTCTCGTAGAGCTGTAAATTTGTAATTCCTGACACTTTAATAAAAGTGTTAGCTTAAAGAAGAGCGAGGCAAGTATGCTTAGGTACCAGCTTCTACTAAGCAGAGTTGAGTAATCCCACATGATTACCTACACTGCATGTGTGGCCATGATATCCAGGACTGCGCAAAATAACATGAACATATTAAATTTTCAGTACCATTAAAACAATTTGCAGCAAAATTCTGTCACCACTTCAGAGTGTGACTATGCACAGAATAAAAAGAGCTGCAGCCCCTAAGACATGTTGCCTTGTTGTGTCAAGCTCCAGTAAGAAGGAATTGAAGCTGTTATCAGAAGGCGGGCAGAGTTTCTCGCCCTAATTTTACCTTGGTGGCAAGTGAACCCTGAAGTCACAATGGGAAAGTTTTTACTGCTGCATTTCTGCATTTTTAGAAAGCTTTGAAATAATGATAAGTTTATGAGTAATGATGCTGTCTGTGTGCATCCTGACACAGTGCTTGTCACAAAGTATCCAGAGCTTCTGTTTGCTGATTCTGTCGAAAACTCGAGTGCTCCTTGTACGCAGGTATTTGCATTTCATAAATAAATCTGTGAAGAGTCTTCCTGTAAAAACACGAGTGTCTTACAATTGCAGTTAACTCACTTCTGTATTTTACGTTGAATTTCATGTCTGGCAAGAAGATAAAATCACCTTGCTTTAAGGACGAAACACAACCATTAGTTCACTGCTGGTGACTCTGACCCAAAGTTGTGGCCAGACTATTTTGGTTCATAGTGTACCTGGATAACATTTGACTCCAGAAGTGAATTTTTGGTGCAGAGATTCTTCTCTGACTTTACCCTATGCACATTATTAAGCCAGATTACATAGTCATTATGCAACAATGAAAAAATTAGTAACTGCTCTATATTTAAACCTTTGTGTATTAACTTCATTGCACAGCACCAGGATAGGTTTGAATGTAGGAAAAAAATGTGAAACATTAGAGAAGGAATCTGAAATGCTTTGGTAACTCTGTCCAGTTTGTAATAATGTGTCTTCTTCTAGATTCATTTCAAATACATTTCTGTTCTTTGAAGTAGGGGCTTAGTTTGTATTTGTACTGAATTTGCCTTGTGATAAGGTCTGATGCTGTCTGGTTTTTGGACTGAAACAGTTAATGTACAGAAATGACATCTTTAATTTTTACATCTATTTCATATCTATCAGTTATTCTCACTAGTGTGGCTTGTAGTGATTGCATTGCTTGAGTTTGATTTATAGTGTCCTTTTCAGAAGAGCACCGAACAAATATATTTAGCAGTTCGAGAATATGTCAACCTCCCATACACAGAGCTAGTTTAGTGGACTAAAATTGGGGCATCTGAAACACAGACACGTATTCAGTCACACAAGTGTTTTTAGCACTAAGGCACCCTACGGAAAACACAATTAGGGCCTCCTTGTGAGGCCAGCATTGTTTCATGCCCACATGTGCTTCAGTGGTGCACTGTGGTGAGAGGTACGATGGGCTGTGCATGTGGAAGCAGCAACATCATGTCTAACCAGGCAATTTCTGCTGGGGCCAGCACAAAGGGAAGTTCAGGGCATGCAGTGTGGGAATGCAGACATTTAGTGGCTTTTTGGCCATTTCCTAACCTTCCAGATCCTTGCTGCTCATCAGCTGGAGATGCTGCGTGTCTACAATGCCTCCCAGTATGGCCAGGACAGCTCCTTTGCCAGACTGGGCAATCTGTTAGTAGCAGGGAGCAGGTGTGGACCAGACAGAACTGTTCTGGGACTTCCCACAGGATGGCAAACTGCTGATGGAGTTGCTCCTTCCTTTCTCCAGCCAGCTCTGGGTCAGCAGAGAATGGGTACATGTGGGAGTCATTCTTGTACTCTGGGGGGGCTGTGGAGTGAGACCTGGAGGATGTGCAAGGTGAACACTCGTCATGAATTTGACTTCTCTCTAGTGAGTTTTATGCTCTTGCTCACAATTGTTCAGAAATAGATGAGCATGGCCCCTCTGACACTTTCAGCAAGTGACCTCTGGCAGTCAGGAACACAATGCCAGCAGTGGGAACTGTTTGTCTTTGGATGCAGCTTCCAGGAAATGCCCACCCTGTGCTAGCTACCATAAACACGTGGACGGCTGTTGGAAGCTTGTCTGCAGGGAGTGCCCAGCTGGGGTGGCAGGATGGACAGGAACACATTTCACAGGAACTCGATGCTGTCACCCTGTATCATGAGTGTCTGTGGCCATTTAATGTCACCAGGCTGAGGTGACAGCCTCAGGTGACATGGCTGAGGCATGCCATGCTGAGGACTGAGCAGCTTGTTTGGGATATGCACCTTGCCTTTGCAGCTGTCTTTGTGCAGCTCAGTGGCCTCTAAATAAAGTCTCTAGATTTATACTTGAATGGTTTAGGAAACACACCTTTGCTGCTGTCAAAAAACTGTGCAACTACTGCTTGAACAGCTATCTGCTGTGTGACTGGCTGCAGGCCATTTCTCTCTGCTGTTCTGGGCATGAGAAAGCCCTGGAGAGCCCCTGTGGAAAGGCTGCAGTGGATTGGGTCATTCCACAAACCTACCAGCATTCTATCAATCAGAGTGGCACAGGTTTAAGCCACACAGCTCTAGATGTTTTTCTGGTACATGAATGGGAGCAATCTTGTGAGTCAAATGCTGAAGTGTTACAGGCAATCTTTGATTTACATGTTCATAGATGTGAATGTATGTCTGTGAATGTTTATGGCACTGTCTGGGTAAATCTTTAAAAACCTCCAGGGACTGCCTTTCTGGGCAACCTATTCTGGTTGTGCACCACTGCCCCAATAAAAAATTTGTTTCCCAGTGTCCATTGTGAACCTCCAAATTCACAGCCATTGCCTCTTGTATTATTTATCCCTACAGAGAAGTATTTTGTTCCCACTGCAACCGCCTGTCAAGTAGTTGTAGGAATTTCTTGGAGTTGTTGCAGTTTCCTTGGAATGAAGATTATCCAGGGTGAACAATGGACTTTCTTGTTTCTTTTTTTCCCCCTCTGCATCTTAGTATTCCATTTCTTGGTGTGCTACAATGGATTCGCATCTGGGATTTCATAAATGCAGCAAAGCTTATTGACCATTATTTAATAGACTCATTTAACGCAATTTTGAAATTGATTAGGGTCAAAGACCTTAATTCACCTTTGTATGGCAACCCTTTCTTTGAGAAGTGGTGAACCTGCCTTTCCATAGCCAAACACTGGAGCAAACTGGAGTCTCCAAGGACTAGAATCAGTGAGTGGCCTTCCTGTGAACTTCTGGTGGATGGCCTTGTTCTGTAGGAAAATTCTTAATAACACCTTTTTTCTGCTTTGTCCCTCCATGTTGTGGGGCTCCAGGGTTCATTCTGCCATGGGTTCTGAAATCCCTGCCACTTTTGCCCATCATGGCTTATGTGAGTTCAAAACCAGTTCAAAGCAATTCCAGCTGGTAGCCTTTGGGTCAGTTGTCAGCAGGTGGCTTTGTCCTTTATGTGAATGTGAGGAACCACCGGACAGCTGCGAGACATGGCCACTGCCCTGGAATGCTGGCCAGTCTGGGCTTATCAAGCATTAGAACAGCTGTAATGCAGACTCATAGGTCCCTGTTGTGAGCTTGCTTATGGAGAAACACTGGAATCTTGAACATTTGAAACCCCTTTATCATCTGGCACAAAGGGCAATGTGATAAATCAAACCAGGCACCCATGCACCTCTCCATACGTGGGGCTACACCCAAAACAGAGAGCTGCAGGCTTGATTTGGATTTTGGATGGCATTTTTTAGATCCATACCTTCCCAGATGAATTCAGTACCAGTGATGAAGGGGATATTTCTGTGCATCCACATGGGGTGAGGAAAGTGCCCACTTCTGTCAGTGCTGGTCTCCTGGCCAGACACCACACTTGGTGTGGGCAAAGACATAGCAGTGGGGTTGGAAGCTGGAGCAGAGCATAATTACCCAACTTCAACCACATTTCATGCACAGAGACTGTTACCCCGTTGCTCTGACACCAGGCTGCTTTTTTTTTTCTTTTTTCTTGCTTTTTTAAAATTTTTTTTTTTTAGGTGGAATTTAAAGCGTGAGCTGCAAAACACAAAGCAGCTCTGGCTGTGATTACCTCTGTGAGTGCCTTTCCCTCCTCCTGTGGTCACAGGCAGCCAAGGAAAAGCAAAAGCTGTCAGGTCCCTGCAGAAAAAGAGAGAAATTAGTGCTGGCAGAGTCTGTATGAGACAACTTATCTGCTGTGAAGTTTGAGTCCCTTGTTCCTGCTGGTGTGATCTGTTAATGTAACATGCCTGAAATGTTTTCTTACATTCTTACAGTTTTTTCTAAGATGTGCAAGATGAAAAATGTGGGGATATTTACTCCACTACCACAGGGATTTTGGCGGGCTGGTTTTCTTTTTGTACATTCACAATCTATGCCATCGATTATAATATATGAATTAGTCACATAAACATGCCTGCATTTATGTAAAGATCTATGTAACGTTTATGCTTTAATATCTTAAACGGATTCATAAGTGCTGAGTAATTAGATGAAAGAAAAAGTCCTTTTAAGAAAAAAAAAGATAAAGTTAGAGGAGGTCTTTCAGCAAGTGTGTTTATTACATTTACTACTATCAGTTGGTAATACTGAAAAAGCCTTAAAGCAGATTTGTTAATACTCAGCTCTTCTAATTCTTCTCACTGGTCACTAAAAATACTCTTCTTAGATTCAGTCCTGTGTTCTTCATGGCATTTCTGTAAGGTCTTGCTCTACCTGCAGGTAACATAAAAGAGTTAGTGCTTTAAAAAGGCACATGGCCATGCCCCTGACCCTTGGCGGTATTTCTGTGGACTCCCCAACTGAGGGCAAGGAAGCACACTAAAGCCTTACTTTCTACTCCCTGTGGTAAGCAGACTTTCCTCAAATAGCAAGAGACAGATAAGTTTAGTATGTAGTCTGGTTTCATTAATGTTTTCCAGAAGTAATACTAAGTAAATCTCTGATCAGCAGTTCTGTATATTCCTTACCAAACTTTTAATTGCTCCAAGTATACTGATCATTCCATTTCAAGGTGTTTACCTCTCTGTTTACTATTTGGTACTATCCTTCTCCTCTTCCTTCCCATATCCTCCTTTATCTTCAGTCCCCACTTTCTTGTCCTCTGTCTAAATCCAGTTGCATCCAGGTTGGGCTGAGTGATGCAGACAATTGTGTTTATATTCAGCAGCCATTTAGAAAACAAAAAGATTATTTGAATTTAGTCCCTGAAGCAAGTTTGTGTATTTAAAATGCAAACCCAGCCAAGCAGTTGTTAGATACAGACACAGAAATAAAAACTTACCTCATTAAGATTTTCTGTATAAATACCAGTGGTCCCTAATTTGGACATTTCACTATTTTAAAGATCAATATTCCAGTTTAAGGTAGCAGCCTCAGGGGATCTGATGGGGCTATTTTTGTGAATACTTAGGCCAGTCTTTGTTGGTGTTGTTTAAATAAAAGCATTAAGATGCTTAAGGTTAGAGCCTTGTATTTAAAAACAAACCCCAGGCCTAAACAAAAAGTCTGTCATCAGTTTTCTCTTTTGAATCATGTTTTCACCAAAAATCCTTTTTCCCTAAGTGGCTTGAAGAAAAAATTAACAATTTTACAGACATGCTTTGTGATTTCTTACCTAGTACACTGTTGATATATAGGCAGACAGAACTAAATATGTGAGTGTGTAGTCATTACTGTTCTGTATTAGATTCTATTTTGGTTTGGGATTTTTTACCATTAATTCCCAGGTTATTTTCACATTGCACTGATCATTCCAATTATACGTGTGTAATTTGTCATTTGGTGTATGTTGAATCCTCTTCAGCCGCATTTCAGGCACTGATGCTGGATCGTGGTTCTGAATTCATTGTTCAAAGAAAGTTCATTCTTGACCAGAAGTGTTAAATTCCCTGCAGTGTTTGTTTCCTTCGTGCAGCATCGAGGAAATTTGAAAAAGATGATTATTCACCTCACACTTGTGATCTGCTTCAGTTATTCTTATGGCTGTGAGGGTGATGTTGGCTCCAGGTCATCGCTTTGCTCAGCCTGTAACAGGCTGGCAGAAAGGAAAATAGTAGTTACTTGTGGAAGCACTTCCACATCCATTTCTATCTCATTGGAGAACCATGTGGATTCCTGTTCAAGGGCTGTGAATTAAAACCAGGAGAGATTTTCTTTAGGATGTAACTGTAGAAGCGCACTTGCATGTGGTTCTTTGGTTGGCCACTGCCTTGTTTTGGATAGGTCAAGCAACTGTTTTGTGGACTATTGTATTGCCAGCTGCTTTCTCAAAGACGGTTTGGAAAACATTTGTAGAAATAGTACTTTGTTCATCCTCTTTTTACTGATAGATTAAGGGCAGTAGTACAGGAGAGATGTTGAGAGCAGCAGTAGGGACACTTGCAAGGGAGTACCAGAGAAAGCCAGGACCCTGTTGTTGAGGAATATGGCTGGAAGTGTTTTTTCTTGTGTGTTTATAACAAACGCTGTGCAGTGAGAGGAAGAATGTCTCCTCCTGGGGGGACTGTGGGTCAGTAGAAGGGAGGAGAAGGGGCATCAAGACCTCTCTGTTGAAATACATTGACAAATCTTGGCTGGAAACAGCTCTGAGCTGTGAAGGGCTGCATGGATGCCATTGCCTTGCATAGCAGGAGTGGGTCCTATTGCAGCAGGCAGGGACAGGAATGGGGAGAAGGGGATCAGGGGATCAGGGTCTGCAGCTGCCCACAGCTCTGTCTGTGCCTGCAGAAATCACTGCATTGGAGCAAAATCCCAGGGTTTTTTCCTTACCCAGCCATAGGGTAAGGAATCCTTGCCTGGATGTCTCAGCTCTCTGAGCATACTCCCCTTTGGTTAAGATGGGACTGACCAGGCTGAGCAAACTGCTTTGAAATACAGGTATGAGCCTCCTGTCTGAGTGTGCCAAGCAGCATTACTGCATTTCAAGTGACCTTTCAGTCTGAAACTTTGCCAAAGGGAGGGGAAAGGAAGCCACCGTTGACTCGAGTTCTGCACAGAGATCCTGCAAACAGATGGTGTTTGCATATAGGATATTCTGTTCGGGTGCAACCCTACTACAACGCTCTTCGTTTTTGATGATTGCAGGCGGGCTAAACTCCGGCTATATTTGGAACAGCTAAAACAGCTTGTGCCTCTCGGGCCGGACAGCACCAGACACACCACTCTAAGTCTGTTGAAAAGAGCTAAGATGCATATCAAGGTAAAAACATTCATCCATGTTTTTATTTCTTTTAAGGGAGAATCTTCCAGAATGTGTGTCCATAGAGAGAAAAAAAATTTTCACACAAAATCCATATCCATATGTCCAATCTTCTGGATTTATTGGCCTTTATTACTTGCAGGGATTTCAGTCACAGTGTCAAGGTTTAGTGCTTTGCAACTTAACATCTCAAATATATAAAACAGTGATTTTGTGATTTCTGCTTTCTGATAACTAGTGTATTTAATGATTTACACTATAATTTTAAAAAATACCTGTCAGAGCTGTTCTTTGATTAATATATATTTTTTTTAAGGACTGAGCAAAGTAGCACTGTACTGCATTGTTTTAAATGTAAAAAGCCAGATCCATTAATGATGAAAAAAAAATGGAATCAAAAAGATCATACCTATTAGCAAGCTTTATCCCCATCAACATTTCGTTGACCAGATTCTCATTTAAATGAAACAATTAAATGCAATCCCTGTTAGTTGCTGCTCCCCTTGTTACAAGTTTAAAACAAAAAACAGCCTCAGATCTCACCTATGATCCAGCAGCAGTGCAGGTTCTACATTTGCACAGGTAATTCAAAAGAAATTATTCCTCAGGCCTCCTCTCTCCAAACACACCTTCTCTCCCATTTTCACTGTCGTCATTTTCAGGGAACAGGGTTATATGCAGAAATAAGACAAAGAGGTATTCAAATGTAAAAGTTAAAGAACAGGTTTCTGCTGCTGTGTCCAGGACTATAATTACTCATCTGGCATTTTTTCAGTGTTACAGAGAAACAGGTCAAGAAAAGTGTCAGGCAAAATTGAACACTGCCAGTAATCTTGGAATATTTTGGAGAACAGCCTGCTGATGCACAGCTTTAAGATTCACTGCAGTTACAGAAATGGATGTGATTCATATGAAGAATTAAAGATTAATTTAAGCAAAACCATTCTTGTGAACAAGTTTATGGAGCTACTTTTTCAGCACTTCTAAGCACATTTGCTCCAGCTGGGCAACCCCTGTTTTTACCATTTGAGATTTTGGCCTCTTGTTTATAATTCAGGCTAACATGCATGAAAGGCACTGCATGTGGTTTTTGTCTTGGGCTGCCCCCCTATCATGGGCTTATGCATACAAATTGAAAAACTGTTTTTACAAGTGGCGAGTGTGTGAGATTAGCCCTGTAGTTACCATTTCAGCTGCTGATAAAAAAAGCTGGGAACAGATTCTTTCCAGATCCGTCTTGCACAGCACCAAGTGCTCATTTTCTGAAAACTGAGACTGAAGTTTAACTTTCTTTTTAAGGTTTTAACTGAACCTGCCCTAACTGGGTTAGCTCTTAATTGCTTCCCTTTGTCAGGTCAGCTCCCCCCCCTGCACTGCCAGAGCTTGCCCGTGCCCGGCTGGCATTTCAAACACAGTCATTAGTTCTGAACTTTTCACACACACATCCCGCCCCCCCCCATATATTGAAATTTGCTCTGAAAGATTGGACAGTTTTGAGTCTCCTGGATATGAATCACTGAGTTCTTTCCTAAAATAGTCGTTTGAGTTCGGGATTGCAGCCAGGAAAATACAGGAAAAGGAAGTCTGATCAATTGGGCACATTTGGTTTGTTGTGTACATGGATGTACCAACCCCTTTTCTTATTATAACATTGTGTATCCACCTATGATGAGTATCTACAGAGTGCATTGCCTGGGAGGGGGCTCAAAATGAGGCAGAAGAAGGTGGATTTCACTGAGCCAGGAAACTGCCCCGTTCAAGAGTGTCAATTATTTTTTCAAATACTTTTATTTCAGGCTTGCACTGGAACAGCAGAATCTCTGAAAGGGTTTTGCTTGTGGTTTGCTGTGCACTGTCCCAGCCCGCTCTCCTCAGAAAACCAAGCCTAGTTTCATTCAGACAGCAGGGAGAAATCTTCAGCAGCTGTACTCACTCCCTGCACATCTCCTAAATCTCAGTGATTGTGTAAACACAGCTCACAGAGAAATCTGCTCACTCTTATAAGTGCTTTTACTGCTACAACCTGTAATTTACTGCATCAGATAGATAATTTTTTTTAATAATAAAAGATGTCTTGTTTCGTGTATCCCTCGTGCTTTTAATCTTAACACTTTCTTCCCAAATTATATAGTCACTACTTTTAAATGGCTACCAGTGATTTGGAAGAGGGCTCAGTTCAAATACTAAAAGATAATATTCCTGTTACTGCATTTGGACCCAACAGTGCAGCACATTTTACCGGGTGGGAAGTATTCTTTTTATTTGCAAAATTAATACCTGCTTTTATTTTGTCAGAGGGGAGATTTTAGGCAGATATGTGGAAGGATCCTTTCACAGGCTGTTTGCTGAGAAATTTTGGATTAATACCACTGACTTTTCAGGTGGTATCACAGAATTATCACACTTGCTCTGCAGAAGTTCAAGGAGAAAAAAATGCAAGAATAAAGAGAGTTGTTAGTAAACTCCTATATATAATTAATGCTGCTTATTGTTAATGAAGCTTTTTAAATGCTAAAATTTTCCATGGCCTGTGGTAGGAGGGAGAACATTCAGAGGCTCACGATGGTTCCTTTATGGTGATAGGTGAAATCAGAGACTCAGCTAAAGAGGCGTTATGTTCTCACTGAAACCTGAGCTGTGCTCGAGTTATCAAAGATGATGCTGGTTTTGCCTGATAAAATGATTTAAATATTCCCCACAACCAAGGCAACAATAATTCAGTCTTAGCCAAGGAATGTCTGCTAGTGGCAAGAGAGTCTCTGAGGGTTTTTTTTCAATATTATTATTTTTTCCCCTGTAACCATATAATTTATTGTGAAACAAATTCAGCCTGCTAAAATTGTACTGACCTCTACAGAATGCTAACTAAAAAATTGAACTTTAAAATTTAATTTTAACTTTATATTAATTAATTAAAATATTTAAATTGCTTTTAAATTACTGTTTATGAGAAGACCTTAAGTTACTTATGCTTTGACGTGGGTACAAACTGACAGCTTACTGTGTTTCTCTCCCTTTAAGAAATTGGAAGAACAGGACCGGAAAGCTCTGAATATTAAAGAACAATTACAGCGGGAGCACCGCTACCTCAAGCGCAGATTGGAGCAGCTATCCGTGCAGGGCATGGAGCGAATCCGCACTGACAGCATGGGATCAACAATATCCACTGACTCTGAACAAGGTAATTGAGCCAGGCCTTCCCAGAGGGGCCTGCAGGAGCAGGAAGGAAAAGGGAAGTAGGGAAACAGGAAAATGTCATTTAGAACTAAAATCAAGCTTTCAACAAAACCCAGACAAAATTGTTCCATAATGTGATTGGAAGAGTAAAACATTGCCGCATCTTTTTCACATTCTTTGAAAAACAGTCTCTTTCTTAATCAGTTTTTAAGCTATTAATATTGTGTGAATTTTTAAAGCTATTTATCTTGCACGTGTTTTTTGCCAGTTTTTTAAACAATTACCATTTCATGTTTTGAATTTTTAGTGTAATTATTGGTAAGGCTGGCATAACATGGAAAAAAAAATCTTATTTGGCTTAATTCTTTTGTGTGAATAAATTAATTCCACATCATTTATTGTGAAATTTTAGAACATTTTCTGTGCAATGATGACCAAGGATTCTCTGCACTTGGTTTTCATTTGAGACAGAGCTCATCAAGCTGTCTGTTGCCATTTCTTACTTTCCCATTTGGAAGTCTTTCTGTGCAGAACACTCGCCCAGGCTGGCTGTTTCAGGGCCCAGGGTAGTGGAGTGGTGGGTCTTGGGGCAGTTACCTGGTGGTCACACCATGGCCAGTCAGCACCTGCATGGTTGGAATTACCACGGACAGTGCTGCAGTACGACAGCCTTTGAGGGTCAGCTTTTTTCTAAATTAGTGTCTGTGTGCAGGTTGGAACAGTTCTGGGAAAGGATTTGGTATTGATGTCATGCAGTATATTTATGTGGCTGAGGACAGAAGGGATTTTAATTCTCAGATGGACAAAATGATCCTTTCCTCAGGAATTACTGTGCCAGTTCTTTTTTTAATTACTGTTATTATTATTACTATTATTATTATTATTATTACTGAAACTGAAGTGTGATTCAGGTTTCACCTGGATGTTGATTGACACTGGCCCATGACTAGTTGCTACAGCTTCCTGAAAATGTGCCTTCTTATGTTTTCTTTAGAAGTAGACATTGAAGGAATGGAGTTTACTCCAGGTGAAATGGACAGTATTGGAAGTGCCAGTGATGCTGAAGACCACTACAGTTTGCAGAGCGGTTCGAGTGACGGAGGTTACACACATTCCCGCAGACTGAATGCCAGGCTCTCATAGTGCCTGAGTTACCCGCTCAACTCAGGACCATCTGACTGAAGCACTTATATATGAATATTCCAGAGGTGTCAACTGCCACTCTTCCGGGAAACCCCAACCACAATACTCTGACATGGAGGTTTCTTACCCACGGTTCCCTGCACCGTAACCACAATATTAGATATTGTAAATCATGGGTTTGCTGCAGAGAACTGTGGTTAGGTACAGTTGTGACTTAAAGCTAGCTTGATGTAGCCATCCTGCAAATTAAAGGAAATAAATTATGTCATTCCATTCAAGAAGTATTAAATTCAAACTGTTGGAAGCATGGCATAAGGGAGTTTGACAGTTTATTTTGATTTTGCAGAAACCATTTTCAAACATGGAAGAATAAATGGAATCTACAATGTGTTAGTGATTCAGAGGTACAAAAACCTAAAACTACTTTTTGTGGTATTTTTTCATGAAAAAAAACCAAACCCAAACCATTTTGAATGCTGTATAGTGGGCTCCATAGAGTAAATTCTTTCAGCAGTTGTTTTTTGGGTGAAGCAGGCAGATAAATCTTCAAATCTCAGATGATCTTTAGAAAAGGTCATATTTACAAGTCACTACTGTACTTCAAAATGGGGGAAAAGCCAGCTCTAATAATGACTTCATGTGGGATGATCTCAACTTTCTTTTGCTTTTTGTATTCAGTATCCAACCAGCAGCAAATCATTCTATCCATGTTAACGGGAGCAGTAGAAAGCAACATGGCAGTTTTAACCTGTTACCGTGGAATGGATGACATTTGAAGCATTTCAGTGGTTTTATGGGTTGTTGTTTTCATTTCTTTCTCTAAAGAATACAGAACTCAAGTGATCCAGTTTGTGATAGTTAATCTTTCCTTGCAAGGAAATGAAATCTCTGTTTGCTTGTATTTTTTTTTCTTTTCTTCTATTTACACATGTCAATACATTTTTATGGAAGGCATGGCTTAAAATTACAGTATTCAGCTAGAAGATAATTAATTTTTTTTCTTTTGCACACTATAATTGCATTTTCTATTCTTAAAAAAGTGCAAAAAAATTAAAATGTATGCTGTAAAACAGCAAAGTTTATTTAGTACTCATCAAGCTGTTCAGAACATATTTACCCAAATTGTAGCAATACTATGAAGATGTATTTTAATACAACTTCTGCTTAGTGAAGTCATTAGAGCTTGGCTTGCCGGGTAAGAAAAAAATGGACCAGTCTTTGCATTATCTGTTTAAAGAAGGTCTTTTAAAAAAATTTAAAAAAGAAGGAAAAAAAAAAGAAAAAAGCTAAAAAAAAAAAAAAAAAGAAAAAAGCTATAAACACTTTTAGGGAAGTGATTTTAGCAAGTGTAGTCTATATTTCCTGTAAGAGATTTTGTATTATATTTTCCTAAATGTTCTCATTTACTTGTATAGGGAGGGGAATGGTACAGACCCAGACCAGAGTCTCAGGGACTCTTCACCTTTGTCATATTGTGCCTTGGTGACCATTTATGTATGCCTCTCCTTTTCATTGTTTAAAGGACAACTAAGCTTTGTTTCAAGACCCTCTGTTCAAATGGTCAGTTGTCCACCTTCTTACGGATGAAGCAGAGAGGTGTATTTATATCTTCACCCTCTCACAACTGATTCAGTGTGGCTTTAAGTAAAATCATGAAATTAGGTTTTGGTGCGAGGGTTAATTGTCTTTGTATGAGCCCTCCCTTGGATTCTTCAGCACCCGAATCTATTTTTTGTTAGCTTTTAAAGTCAGGGTCTCTGTGAGACCAGCGCTCAGTGGCTTGGGAAACACAAATGTACTGTGTAAGGCTATGGGATGTCCAAGTGTGGTGCCATTTTTAGCATTTGGATACAAGACCTCATGACAGACTGACCATAATGATCAAAAGCAAAGGTTCAGTTGTTCTTTCAACATCTGACATACGTGTCCTCCCTTTGGCTCTTACAACACGGAGTAGAAATATGAATACATTTTGTGGCAGCTTACAGATCCTTGTTTGCACTCTCGCTTACTGCTTGGAACTTGCCAACAAGGAAACGTATACATTAATTTACATAACCTAATGGATGGCCACCCCTACTTTGGCTCTGGGGAGGGGCCTAAGGTTATCAACTCTGGCAGCTGAATAAGTAAACAATTAACCTTTTCTGTGATGCAGGTTTTGGTATTACGTTCTATACACCTTGCATATTACTAAAATCCTCATTGTTGGGGAAAGCACACAGCAATATACTCATTGTGTGTAGCTGACAAGCAGCAGAAATTACTAGCTCCTTTGGTGCATATGTAACTAATTTCCAAATCATGGAAAAAAAAAATAAGAGTTTACTTTAACACACGACTGTTAACAGGAAAAAAAAAGAGGCTAGTATATTGTTGCTGTTCATTTATTATATAATGAACACATTCATGGATTGTAAAGTGTTTCCTTTCATGACAAGCAGCTCTTGCACAGAACCTCCTAATGAAAAGAGATTTGAAACTTACAGAAGGAAAAACGAGACTTTAAATTGAACATTATTGTACCTTAGGTCAACCTGAAATTTTCCTTTTAAAGATGAATGTGCTAACTTAATGAGTTCTTCCACGCTGGGTATCCATGGCTTTGTAGATCTTATATTTTCAATAAAAATTACTCGAATAATCTTGAGTGGAAATAAAAAGGGTTTATTTGTTTTTACTTTTTCAGTTATTACAGCTGGGAGCTATTATGCTGGTAAAGAAAAATTACACCATACTGCCTGTGTCATTCTCCCTCAAGCACAGTCCAACTTAAGGTGGAATTTTCAGGCACAGCCCCCGGCCAGCAGCAGCCCTGTTAGAGGCAATGGCACAGCAGTTCCTAGGGTCAGGTTTGGGGACTGGTCTGTCCCCCTCATCAGAGCTGCAGTCCCGTGGGGACAGTCAGGGCTCTGACATTTCTTCAGGGCCGTGGTTCTGCTGCTGAACAGCCAGTGCAGCACTGCCTGTGGCCACAGTACCTTGGGATGCAAACAGTGTTATTTTTATTAATTTTTCTCAGCTGGACACTTGTGTGTGTGCTCCATGCATGTGCAGAAGTGTACCTGTGCCCACAGTGGGACTGCAAAAGGCAAACTGTTTGCTGCAAGATTTAATCCTGCCACCACCTTGGCAGCTCTGCCGTGTTGTCATGACCGTGCTTTTTAGCAGGTGAGGAGGTGCTACTGCTCAGCTCATCCATTTCCTCTGCAGTTACCACATCGGAAAAGAAGCAGTAAGGACAAGATTACAGGGCTGCTAGGTCTTTTTCTCTGTGGAAGAGGCTCTGAAGGGATGAAGTGATCGCAAAGTTCTTTTTATGGAGACATAGAGGTTTGGCCTGTTTCCTGGGGGAGAAGAAAGGAAGGGCTTTCCCCTGCAGTACGCAGGTGTTGGAGGATACACGCCTCTTCATTGCTCCTGGATTAGTGCTTCCTCCAGCTCCGTGACTGCACTCTGCCATCACTGGAGGGAGGCACAAAAAAGCCAGCCTAAAATTGTTAGTTTTTTCTGCACATTCTCTGCTGCAATTCAGAGGATGAATCCTCCTTCACACCCATCCTCTCTCTGCCCAGCTTGTACCCTGCCAGGCCCATTGCAGCTGATTTATTTATCTTCTAAAAAGAGCAGGTTTGGCAGTAGAAGCTCTGCAACACATTATTAACCAGAGACTGGATCCTGTATTGTCTTCTGCAAAGAACAAACTTGGTTCAGAGTGAGTTTTAGCAAGTTAAAACAGAAATTAAAAGCTTCCCCAAAAGCCATGAGAAGGACAGTTTTATATGTGGTGTTTATAGATGAGTTTCAATCCTAATTTATTAGTGTAAGGTTTGGAGTTGGAAAAAAGGACTTAAAATCTAACACATCTAACTTGATCTAACTTACAGAATTAAGACTGACCTCAAGTGGTGTTACATTTTTGACATGGATGAGTATGGGTTCAGCAGTACCACATGCAGCCTAACAACATATAATAATGCAAATAGAAAAAAAATTACTTCTATTGACCTACAAATAAATTACAGTGATAAATACCAGTATTCTGAGCATCTGACTGTACACTTTGCATAACCCATTTCAGTGGATGAATTTAAATGCCAAAAGAAGAGAACTGGGAAACAGAAAGACGTGAAGTTGCGTGAGCGTGGGCTCTGCCTGCAGACCTGCTCTGAGCGGGTACTTCTGCTTTTCCTGGAGGTACTTACAGCAGTCTCTGCTCCTGGACAAGTGATTATTTCACCATTTTACCAACTTTTTGGCAGACTGGTAATTAGTGGTGAAATTTTTCATCCTTGCAGATCAGCCGTGTGGAAAGAAACACATTTTTGAAAAGAACCACATCATCACAGCTTTTAATTAAGTAATATTAATTTTATACATTTCATTTTATGATGCTGCTGATAAAGGAATCACTGCAAAACAAATTACTCTTTCATAAATCTATTAAATTTGTTTTTAAATGGTAGAGGCCATTGATTGTATGTGGTATGAGCCAGTAACAGTGCTGGTATTTAATCCATTAAGTTACACTTTCCAAAATTGATGGAAGAATAATTGAAACCCTTTAGGAACCCTTTAAGGAAGAGCTGTACTCCCTACAAATATTAATGGGGCGAACACATCAGAAATTAATTTTACCAGCAATAAAATGAGCCAATTTGCTTAAGTGACTGTCTAAATGCACTGTTGTTAATTGGTAGCTGTAAAGAAAACATCCAAGTGTGTTCCATAGCTACCCAGAATTAAAATGCAGGGGATATATGAAATAGAAAAGACTATTTGGTCACCTTGGCTGTTCTCTCTGCCTGAAGTATTGTAAATGAGCCCAGGAAAGGATTCCTGGGGAGGCATGGCCAGCCAGAGGCTTGCCTGTTGGCAAAGCAGAGTGAAGGCGCCCCAAGTTCAGAATTCCTTTCTTTCATTTTGCATGAGAGGCATAAACTGTGGTTACGCAGGATTTATGGCATTGGAAGGGTCTGTGCAGTATGGACGTTTAAGTGATGAAATTTTGGTGCAGGTGAAGCACTGACTGAGAGCCTTCTGCTGCTTACTGGTGAAATCGTTACCTAAAGGTGTTAGCAAGTGGGTTCTGTGCCAGAGCCTCTGGATCCCAGAGCCAAAGGAATGGTCCATAGTCTGTGGGATGCATTTTACTGTATTATACAGATTCATTTGTACGCACGTACATGGCGCTTGCTACGTTCTGTAGCACACGGAGTATTGTGTTGTATCATTATCTCGTCATACTATAAATACAAATTTTTATACCTTTTTGTTGTGTTACTCAGGTTTTTTTAAATTTTCATCACTTGTTTTTTGTGCATAGTGTTTCTTCTCTTTGCAGTTCTTTACATATTGCAAATCTTTCCATGTCAGCTTATTTCATGTCAACTATTTCATAAGGAGCTCACTGAGCTTTAGCAATTCAAATGAATAGCATGGTATGAAAATTGGAGTGCTACTTAGAGTTCTTTTACACACACTGGCCCAATGCAACCCCAACTGTCATTAATGTTATTTGTCTCTAACCATGGGTGCAGTATAAATTTCCACTATTACATTTCTGAAGACAAACTAACCTGTTTGCAAAGTGCAAATTGAAATGCCTTAGTGTCTGTTCTAAGTAATTATACTTGAAATAATTTCAGCTCCGTGCAAGACAGGGAAAAAAACCATTAAAAGGCAGCCTACAAGTTCTGCATGTTTATTTTTTCAAATATGAAAGTCACATCAAAAGTGATGTGCTGCCAGACAAAAATGAGCATTTTAGTTGATGAGAGATGAGAGGAGGGACGGAGCTGAAATCCTTCTGTGAATTACATTATTTACTCTCAGCTGCAGTGCGTGACATCCACTGGTTTGTATTTCAGTTTGTCACACATGTTGGTCTTAAATACAGTGATATCTTAAAAATACAGAAATAGCAGTTTTATGCTGAAATCGTGGCCAGTAGCTTGTTGATATATTTGTTTGATTTGAATAAGCTGAGCTGCTGAATCAGTAGAATACTCATGCGCAAAGCATAATCAACAAATTTTTCTATCACAGTTTTCTTTGAAATTAACATTATCACAAAATAAACATAAAATACAATCTAGCACTTAATAACTTATTATAAATTAATCTCCAACAGAAAAAAAATAGCTATAATAAGATTTTAGCAGTGCTGTACTTTGTGACAGCACCAATTTTCTCAGCACATGAATTGCACTGGGTAAAATATTATTATAAATGTCTTGGCACTATTTTTGTAAATCCTGTACAGTTTATGATCTGCACAGCTTCATTTATGACATTTGTTGTATCATACCATTTGTTTATAAGAAAAATAAGTTTCCTCATTTTGCTAATGATGGATGTTTCAAATTTAATACTAAATATCCAGAAGCTTGTCTTGCCTTTCAGGATGAAAATGTTTTGTCAAAACCTATTTAAATAGAAAAGAGACTTAAATGATAATTAAATTCATAATGATATAACCATCAGCTTCCTCTAAAAGAGGTACTTTAAAGTGGTTTTAATGGCAAAGTTATGAGTTATTATTATTCTAGAAACTGTGAATTACTCAGTGTTTTTAATGATAGTGGCACGGCAAGAAAGGAATGATTCTGGTGGCCAGAGGAGGAGCAGAGGGCTGGCATTGCTGCTGCTTTCCTTGAGCCTGCTAGGATTTTACATTCCCCAAGCCAAGGAGGACACAGCGCTGGGAAAGCCCCCCAAAAGCTTGTTCTTGTTCTCCTGTGCCACCCCTGCCCCACTAGAGATGAGGTGCCAGGAGGCTGATGGGACAGATGGAGCGGGAGGGAGTGCTCTGGTCCTGCACAGTCCCTGCTGAGTCCCAGTGCACGTTCCCACACACAGGTTCACTTTCTTACCAACCAAACCCATTTGGAGACAGCCAAGCTGATCAGCCTTGCTTCGGGTTTTCATTCAAAACAGGGTCAGGAGAGTAAACAAACAATTTTCTAGGAAAAAAAAAAATCCCCTTGTGCATTATATGTTTAAATACATTAGGAGTGTTACCCCAAATGTGCAGGAGCTTCTTGTATATTTATGGTACTGAATCCAACAAAGCTGAAGGAAACTAATCACTCTGACCTGCTTTTCTGGGAATACAAGGTCTCAGGATGAAATCTACCATTCCTCTGGAGAGAAGATACATGCACTTGGGACAGAAAACAAGCTGGTGCCAAATTCCTGTCTTCTGACTTTGTTATAATAAAAGTTCACATGGCACTTCAAAAGCTGTGCTTAACCCAGAATATAAATTTGCTTAAAGCAATGAATTACCTTTCAGGACAGGGTGTTTCCAAAGAGTGATTGTTGCTTCAACAGTCTGCAGCAGGGCCCTTTGCCATCCGGCTGCTGTCAGCAGATGTGCAGTATGATGCAAAATCAAAAAGCTTCTATTACAGTTACAGTTCACCAACAAAAAGCCTATTTCCTTGCCTCCTTTGTGTTGATTTTTTTCCCCCAAAACTAAACTAAAATCAAAACAGAACCCTAAAGCAGTAAGGAGCAAACGACTTAAAAGAATTTTTCATCTCACAGATGTATCCCAGTGGGAGGGTTTAGACTGGGCAGCTGCAATGCCTGTATGGTGGCACTGCACTCCTTGGCTGTTTGTTCCAGCCTCGAACGATGGGTAACCGAGAGCTCCTCTCTGAGGTATCAGGCACAATGACATCATATTTTGCAGTGGAACAAACACAACATGGTATGGATGGAATACTGCAGAGCTTGCAGACATCCTTCCAGAAATGTTTATGCCTTAATCCACTGGAATTCACCATAAAATGGCTTGTAAAGGCAATATGCTATCTAAGCAGCCTCTCCAGTTCTAGGAAACAGATGTAAAACAACTGGTCCTAGAATGGAAAAAAAGGGTAAGGTAAGCCTTAATTATGTTTTGACTGAACACAACCAAGAAAAAAATGAATCAGAGGAAAACAATCTTGACCCAAAAGGAGCTGCAAAAGCAAACGCTGAAGCACGTGGGTCTGAGGTTGGGTGGGGAAAGGAGCTGTCAGAAATTCTGACAATATGTTTGTAGAAGGCTGTTGTTTAATCTCTGCCCTAAGAGCTGATCGATGGTCTAACAGATGAAAATTTGTTTCCCTTTAGAGGCTTGTTCTTTCAAAATGAGAATTTTAAGTGCACAGTGTTCTGACCTAAAATATTTCAATTCTAGCCTCAATTCCTATGCCAGCAGGGATTATGAGATCATGCTGTCTGTCAACTCCTCTTTCGTCCATCTGTTCCCTTCCTCCTTTCCTTGATAACTTCTGAACCTTCTGGCTAATTTTCACCAAATTTGACAAAGCACAGATAGAATGGAGGCTGCAATTAATAATCCATGATGAAAACTTTCATGGAAATTCCATGTCTGGGTAGAAAGAAAAATAAACAATTTCGCATTGAACATGGCCAAATTGAGCTCTTCCCTGTTTTCAAGAGGTGGCCACTGGCCAGCATGGACATAACTCCAAACCTGCTACAGGATGAGTATGTAGTGCTGCTTGCCCAGGTAAACAGATGGGGACATAGGTTTTGGGAAAGGCCACAAAGGAGGTGGGACATCGTAGCCATGTGAGTCTGGTAAGAGGGAGACGAACTAGTCACACAGGGATCTGAAGGCATTAGTTGCAGCAATCCAGGCAGACAATTTGATAGACAAAAGACAAGCAAACTTTTATCAGATGTATTTTCTTTCATCTAGGATGTGGACTTCATTGGCAGAGCTGAATTTGGACAGCAGAATTTTAGGAATTTTTCTAGGTGTTTAGAATTTGCTTTTACTCAGGCATTTTTTTACATGAGTAACACTGATATTTATGGAAAAAAACCCAAACCCCAAACCACAATACTGTGAAGCACAAGTCTGCAAAATACTGCTGTAGGAGAAGTTGATTTTAGTGCAAGTAACTAACTGAACTGAAACAGCAGGGCCTTACAAAATAAGCTGGTGAATGCTTGTGTTCCTTCCCCACCAGACAGACACAATGCACTCTATCTGCAAGATGATTTGAAAACCTCAGCCAGCCTAAATTGCAGCTGCATATCATGCTGTAATCTGATGGGGAGGAATCCAACACGACAGCTCTTTTTACCCATGAGAACTCACTGCCAGGTCAGGGTTTAGTCTAAAAATGTCTTGCACAGACCACATTATACCAGAAATCAACATTCTGCACTTTGCAAGTGATACAGGTGCTGATTTTGATCAAGAAAACCTAACGTGAGCTTGTCTTAGCTGTGCTGAGCTGCAAGGTTGCTCATTTCCCTGTGTTGATTCCTTTCAACAATTGCATTAAGGGAGACCAGAGAAGCTGCACATTTAGGACAAGTAGTGGGAGGGCTCAACCACCCACATACGGACTGGGTCAATGCCTCATCAGGGTGAATTGTAGAGATAACATTTCTGGATACAATAAATTATTTCTTTCTAGAAAAGCTGGCCCTATGAACTACAAGAAAAAGAAATGCCATTCTGAATTTAGTCTTTAGCAGTGCAGAGGATCTAATTCAAGAGCTATTAGTGGGTGAGCTGCTCAATAGTAGCAACCACAATATAATTAAACTTAACACCAAGATGAATGCAAGACAAATAAAGCAAACAGATAGTCAATTTTAAGAAAATGACCTATACAAAAATGGGGGGAAATGCCAAAAAAAGCCCCTAAATGAGCAGTTTGAAACCAAGAAGCCTGCAAACACCCAGACGGCTTAAAAATACAGTTCTAGAAGCCAAGGTAAAATGTCTGACATAAATAGAAAAATGTGCCACAAACCTTCCCCCCCTTGCATGACTCAATGAGAAACTTAAGGAGGCTATTGCAAGGCACATGGGGAAGCCCAGGAAAACGTGGCATGTGAAGTGTAAACAGGAAGTGAAGATGGCTAAACTCAAGGAGTGGCTCATAAAGGATGCTCAACGTGTTAGTGACAAGTTTACATGATGCTCGTCTGAGAACCAGCCTTTGCAATGCAGAGGTCCTGCAATCTGTGTCGAGAGCTTCCTGGTGACTTCACGGGCAGCGGCAGCCAAAAAGCCAAGAAAACAGGGAGCATTGTAAGGACAGGCACTGGAAATGAGGATTCTGTATAAAACCTTGGTACACCCATGCCTTGACGACTCTGTGCACTCTCGTCTCTGCACCCTGAGCAAGGCACGGCGATGCTGTAAAAGGTTCAGAGAGACATTGGGAACAATGTGGGGAATGGAGCACTGGCTCTACAGAGAGGACAAAGCTGAAGGAACATGTACTGATGGCTTGTAAATTGCCATGAATACCACGGGTAAGGTACGTGCAGAGGCGGCATTGACCAGATCCTGAAATACTAGTGCCAGGAATCTTTTGATGGGTTTTAGAGAGAGCTAAAAAAACAATTAATAAAGTGTCTTTTCAAACAGCACGTAGTGATGGTCTGGGATGTTGTCTTGTGAAGTTTTTGGGGGATGTCAGCATGTCCAAAAAGGCACCTGGCAAATCCATGGACATAAAAGCCCACGTGGACTAAGCAGCCCATGAAAAGACTAAGCAGGGGTGAAAACCAGCAACACAGCAGCACTGGGTGCGGATGGCCGAAGTGGCCCCCGTTAGCCATGTCTGGGCTTCAGGGAGGCATAGCGGTCAGAGCTGGGCGAGATCAATCGCACTCAGGCCTGCACCCTCCTCCCTCTCCCGTGTGCTAGGCAAGGGAAACGGCCAGCAAGGGCCGCCCGGAGCTGAGGGGGCGGACCTGAGGGGACAGGACAAGGGCCGCGGGCAGCTGAGGGGACGGGACAAAGTCATCGGGCCCCAAGCGACCGCCCTGAGGCGAAGCGCGACGCGGCGCGGGGAGCCCCGCCCACACGGCCGCACCGGTGCGGGGGCCGGGCGCGAGGCGGAACGCGGCGCGCGTGCGCGGGGGCCCCCGTGGGTGGGGCGGGCGCGCGCGCAAGTGCGGCGGGCGGAGCAGGGCGGGGACACCGCGCGCGCGGCGGGCGGTTCGAGCAGTTGTGCTTCCCGAGCCTGCCCTGACCCTCCCCTCAGCCTTCCTTCACCCCTCCCCCGGCCTCCCTGCCGCTTCCCCTCGCCCTCCCTAAGACTCCCTTCACCCCCCTCCTTTAGCCTCTCTTCCGCCTTCCCGCCGCTTTCCCTCAGCCTTCCCTGAGCCTCCCTTCAGCCTTCCCGCCATTTCCCGCCTCGCTCCCCTCCCCTCGAGCCGCCGCTGCGGCAGAGCAGAGCGCTGAGGTGAGTATGGAGCGGTGCTGCGGGCTCGGGCCTCTCTCCCGGCGGGACGGGATCAGCCGCCGCGTCCCCGCTCCCCTCCGACCTCTCGTCCCGGCCGGGATCCCTGTGTGGCTGGAGGCAGCGGCTGCCCCGCGGGCGGGACGTGGCCCTTGAGGGCCCCACTTGTGCGGCCCTGCGTGGGGAGGCGTCGCGGGTGCTCCCTCAGGGCTCCGCAGTTGTTGTTTGTGGTGTTTGACGGCAGTGGTAATGCCGTGGTGGCCCGGCGTGCCCACGCACAGAGCTGTGTGAGGGCCTTTTATTTCACAGAAGCAGTAGGGTTGGAAGGGACCTTTGGAGAGCATCCGGTCCACCCACCCCTCCCCCCGCAGGGTCACCTGGAGCAGGTTACCCAAGAACGTGTCCGTGTTGTTTTGGAATGTTTCCAGAGAGGAAGATTGCACGACCTCCCTGGGCAGCCTGTTCCAGTGCCCTGCAACCCTCAACGTAAAGTTCTTCCTCATACTGAAGTCAAACTTACTGTCTTTTAGTTTATGGCCATTACTCCTTGTCCTGTCACTGGGCACCACTGAAATGAGTGTGGCACCATCCTCTTGGCATCCATATTTATGTATTTTGAGGATAGCCCTTTTAAACACGGAGGGCAGAGGATGGCTGGAGCACTGCCTTGTGACAGGAACCTCGTGTAACATTCTGTGTCATCTGCAGTCTCTAACTGAGCTAAGTCAGACACAGGAAACTTCAGAGGAATGCGTTTACTTGTTCAGCACTCCAGGCTGGCTAGCAAAGTGGGGTTCTCTGGTGAAATGTGTGTTTTAGAAACGAAGTATTAAGTAATATAAAACTAAAAAAAATCCCTTAGTATTACCAGAGTCTTGCAGACAAGGCCTCTAAGTTATCTATTGATAACTTATCCTATATCCTTTGCTGTCTGTTACATGCACTTTAGGATCCCAAAGCTGATTATTTGTCTACTAGGAAACTACAGAAAAGCAGCAAACTCCTTGTTCTTGTAAGTTGTGACTGTTTTCACAAGAGTGTTTTTACACTGATTTTAATTTTTTTGTAATTGATCAAAAACCCTGCAGTTTTATTTTGAGATGTTTATATGTTAAAGTGTTTCTTGTTCCATTTTCAGAGGAAACTTTAAAACAAAGGTTTAGAAGACAAGATTCTGCTTGCTGTTGAGGTAAAAACAACCCTTATAGCCAAGATCTTGAAGCGCAGTGTAACTTCACTGTAGTTTTGTTTTTAGAACAAACTGAAAACCCTGCTCATTTTGGAAGATTTAAAATAATTGTGGGTGTTTTTGTAAGTGAATGTGAGGAAAACTGTGTAAGTAAAATCACTTCTGTAGGTCAATGAGTTGCTCAATATTAACACCTGTTGCTTTTAAACTAATGATGTTATTCTATTTTCATAATAAGTTTATGTGAATTAAGGAAAAACATATGTGCTTGCAATGATCTGGGATATAATTGATGCAAAAAAATGTCCTGATTTGATTAACAAAAGCTATTAAGTGATCTCTGAAATTAAAATTGTTTTGTAGTCTTTGAATAGCCACTTTGATCCAAAACAATTTTCAGGGGATTTTTTGTGATCTGACACTTCCTTTTTCCTGTACAGACTCTTTTTATGAAAATACTGAATATTCATTTTAAATGGCAAAAAAATTAAAACTGGAATAATACCCCAGATTTTTTCATGTATTTGGATATTTTCTGCTTGCAAAAATATTTTCATCATGAGCTGTGGAAAGGATTTTGTGGAAATTCTTAAAAAAATTGGATATCCAAAGGCTGATGAGCTTAATGGAGAAGATTTTGACTGGATGTTTGAGTCTTCAGAAGACAAATCATTTCTGGAGTGGTTTTGTGGAAACATAAATGAGAAACATGTGGTATCTGAAGAAGAGCTGCAAGATTTTGATAATCTTCTCAAGTGTGGTAAGCCTGTGTTGGAAGGAAATGCACTGGATGCAGTCCTTAAAACCTTGGAGCCCACGGGTTCAAAGAACAGTAGCCAAGAGGAGGACATGCAAGAAGAGGAAGAAGTGAAGAAATTAGAGGATGAGCTTCAAACTCTTCAGAAGTTAAAAAACCTTCAAATTCACCGGCATAATAAGCTTCAACTGCTGGTTGCTACAAACAGCCACGTGTTACAAACATTCCAAAGCAGAGAGGAAGAAGCACGTAAGGCTTGGAAAGAAGGACTGGAAGCGTTTACTGCAGCAAATAATAAGCTTGACAATGAACTGCAGTCTCTTATAGCTGCAGTGAAGAAATTTGCCTCTTTCTTCACTGCTTCAAATTCAGAACAAGAGTCGGATGTACATCCAGTGTTTTTTTCCCAGCTTTCTTTGGACAAATATTTGTCTCTGGAAGATGAAAGCACTGCAGCACTTACATCATACGTAAAAAAGCATTTTTATAAAGGTATGCCTGAATGTGCTGAAAATTCACATGAAGGCAGCTTTCAGCTTGAGGATTTAATCAAGGAAGTCACTTTCAATGAGACTAATGAAGTTTGTGAAGAAAGGCAAGAGATAGCCAGGCTCCAGGCAGCGTATATTTGTGGTCAGAACCAGCTAATTCAGCGGCAAGCTGAAGAGGAGGGCCTGAATTCAGCTATCGAGTGTGCAGAGAGCCTGCTGCAGTCCTGGGACAAGGTAAGGCACAAGAGAAGGTACTGGAGTTTCAAACAGGCATGTTCCACTGGATCTAGTGAAAGGAATTGCTGAGTTATTGGTATTTCAGTTATTTTTATGTAGTGAAATTACACTTTTATGAAGTTCTCGTCTTGCTCACAAAACTGCTCTTGTGAAACAGCTTCATTTTCCATAGTTAGAAATTCTTCAGTGTGGCACAGTACCTTTAATTCTACTGTCCAGCATTATTACCTTTAAAATACTAGAACTTATAATACCTTTCTAGTTTAGTTTAACTTAGAATTTTCAAGTTAGAACTGGCTCTTTGTACAATAAACAGAATCTTAGCTTTGGTTGCAATTTCGTGGTATCAAGGAGCCAATATGATAAATGTATTCCTGTTCATATGCGTAGCATAACCTTAAAAAGTTTTAGTTCACTTACTCTGGAAACTCAAGTATTTGTACCAAATAAATGAATCTGATAGTTGAAGCCTCAGAAGTCTCTCAACAAGTTAGTGACAATGAGATGTGGCTAGTGGGATTTGTGAAGAAATCATAATGAAAGGAAAGGTATTTGCTTATGCCAGTTGTGGAATCACTTGAGGCATCATGTCAGTTTGTATATTTTCATTTATGGATGACTAGTATATAGGACTTGATTGATTAGGGTAATTTGAAAAAGATTGATTCTGCCAGCAGTGTTGATCATCCGACTGAATATAAAAAATTAAGTTTGCATGTGAGATTTCAGTTGGACGTGATTGAAATATAGGTGCTGAGTAAAATGCAGCTCTTTTATTTTTAACAAAATAAACTGTTCCCTGACTCTGTGGTAGAATGAAATTACTTTTTACTGAAATATATTAATTACTTTGTTCATCTGTATTTGCATTATGTTGTAAAATTCTGTGAAACTACTTGTGGATTTAATTTCATAGATAAATGTAACATAAATACATGAATTTTATATGAACTGAAGAAATGTTTGGGGAGTGGCTTGGAGGGAACTATGAAGAAATTCACAGGTATTTTGTTTTATGCAGGATATTGGACAACAGGAAAACATTGATGCTAAAATACCTAGTTTAAGTGCTGAAATTTCATCAATTAAACAAGATATAGCTCAGTTAAATAATGAAGAGCTACTTCCCCTTCTTAAGAAGAATGCACAGCTTTTGACTGCGCCAGTGGTGAAAGAGTACTTAGATCACCAAATTGCTCAGCAGAACTGTTATGCTGCAATTCAAGATAAAATAGGCAGGCATTTGATAAGACAGAAAACATCATTTGAACTTATTCATCTGGCCTGTGAAATGGAGATGAAGAAACATCAGGAGATCAGCTGTCAGCTTGAGAATTTGGTAGAATCTCTGAAACAGAGCACTGATGAGTTGCAGCAGAGACTACAGGTGATAACTGAACGAACTCAACAGGCAAAGCCAAGGAGCACTATTAGTTCAGAGGATGGTTTCTCTTGCAGGTGAGCATTAGAGTCATTATTGAACTTAGACTTACTTTGAAATAATGGGGAGATGAAAGCTCAGGCAAGCTAAGCCTTGCCTGCTGCTAAGTTCTTAGTTATGTGTTGTAGCTGATTAGAATTTTGAATTTTTAAGATGTGAAACTTGTTTTGTCCCTGTTCTTTGAAATTCTTTTCAGGTTTGCCTGAGGAAAAACTGTTCGATTATCAGTCTTTTTAATCTTGCTGAAGCATTCCTAATTAATATGCGTAACATGAAGAATGTTTAAACCCAAGCGTTTCTTATCTAGCACCTCCTGAAACTTACTCTAGAGGTATAGATGTTAATAGCAGTGATTTCCCAGGTTGTATGCACGGCCTCATCAGCTGAGCCCGCAAAAAAACCCCCGTGTGGTAGGAGAGAGGAACGACTCCTTTGGACTATGAAATGTGTTTAGCTCATTTTTACTGCTTGATTTGCCAGCTGGTTGGAGTGTCCTGGCGCCCATGTATGAGTCTAGTTGTTCACCATCTAAGTAATTAAGTCTTGTAGTTCAGGTGATACAGTTAAAGATGTGTGCTATGCTGCTCTTCCATCAAGACTAAAGTTTTTGATGAGGTATGTTGTATAATTACAGGTGTGTTACTGTCAGATTTTCCTCCTTCTTTAGAATAGTGCTTTAAGTGTTTTTGTTTTTTTTAATAATTGATTAGTGATAGCTGAGTATGGTTTGGCACAGTGAATAACTGGAAGAATTAGGCAGCAGAATTAGGAAGAAACTGAATGTGTTTGTGTCAACTTGTTACATTTTTGTTCAGGTTTATTATAAAGTCTTCAAATCACTGAAATGTTTCTGGCTATTTTTTCTTCTTTTTCTTTCTTTTTGTTAGAAAAAGGGAGGGGAAATTGAAAGAATTAAAAACCTTATCGGGTTTGTAAACAGAAGACACTTGAAAGACATTCAGTTACTTCTGAAATACAGCTTCTGCTCTCAATAAAGCCAGTCTGATTTTATGTTAGGGATCAACTCCTGAAGATTTTGTTACACAGAGGTGGTAGTAACATTTGAACAAAGTTGCCTATAATTGTGTTAGCCTATTCCTGTGCAGTGTAAGGGTACAGTTTGGGTAAGGGCAAGTTTGCTATAGTTTGTAATGCTGTGTTTTGCATGACTTGTAACTAATTGGAGAATTTCTTAGCAGTCTCTTCATAGATGGAAAACAGGAAATACTTCAGTAAGCTTGAAACTGTTACAAAGATTGTTCTTATTTCTCATTGGCCACTGAAGTCTGCTTTCTTTCAGCACTTAAAAAAAAATCTATCTTATTTTGCAGTCCTTGAAGTGTCAGGAAATAGTTGGCAGAAGCACACTGTCAACTTCTATTTGCATTCACGATGTACTTACTAACTGTTACTTTAGTATTTTCTTGCTGCTAATTTGATATTGAAGTATTTTGGATTCCTATTAATCACTACTATATATAGATGGAATCCTGAAATCAGTGGGAGATATAGCAGTGTAGTAAAAGTGCCCTCAGCTGTACTTGCCTTACTTGTCCTCTTGACTTCTCAACACAGACATCTGTCTCTTAACTAATGATGATAGAGTGCACAGGAAACTTAAAAGTGCTTGTGTGTCTAACTTCACTCGTTACAGGCTGTATCAGCTCCTGGAAGGAGGAAATAAAAAACAACAATTGTTTAAAACATACAAAAGCCTGGAGCAGATGGCTCAGAAGTTAAAGCAGGACTGTGCTACAGTACAAGATCAGCTGGCAGCATCTGCTCAAGAGCAGTCTCTCCTTTTGTCCAGCCTAGAACGGGATGTGGATGCCCTTCATGGTGCTCTCTATTGTGGAACAAATCAGATACAACTCCGGAGTCCGGTAAGCCCTTGTTGATTTTTAAAAAATTACTACATTATGTGTCATGTTCTTTACTGATAGAAGTATAGTGTGAAAGCTCTAGACACACAAACTGTCCCCACTTATCAGCAACAAATCTATTAACATAATGATGATGGATGCTGTATTTACATTGTTCTTGGCAAATGTTGGATTTTTGTAAATGCTGGCAAGTAATAATTTTTTTGTTTCTGAGCAAACTATTGCATCTAACTGAATTTCTTTCAAAGGCATGTGCAGGCCTCTATTCCCGTAAACTTACGGTGTGAGAAATGTGGTGTCTGGATTGGGTGTCACTGGAAAACTCATTTGTGTTGTTCTTCATTTCATATGGGTTTTCTCCCGTTATCTCTAAAACCTCAACAGTACTGGCTACAGGTGGATCATTTGGATAAAATAAAAATACCAGAATTTTGAAGGACAGTTGTGGTAGGACAGTCCTGCTACACAGCTCTCAGGTGTTGTGTTTAGAACATCTTTTAAATGGGAACAGGGTTTGTTAAATGCACCTTGTTACGGGTTTTAAAAGATTGTAGATACCTCAAAAATGTATCAAGGGAAATCTTCTGTTACATAATACTTCCTTGGTTAATTACATAAAAATGTATTTAACATTCATCTGTCAAGTGAATTTGCAACATATAGAAGAGCTTTTATTAGAAAATGAGACTCTGTAATTGGAACAGTATGTGTTTAGGGATTGCACATTGATAAATCAAATACCTTCCTATTGATATAGGTTGCTTCTTAAAATATGACATCTTGTTCTACTGCTACTGTTTCTCAAGAAAAGTAATTCCTTAATAAGGGAATAATGTGCAACTGGATGATTAGTCTGCTTATACTGAGCTATCATAAGAATGACAGTTGGGAAAGTTGTAGCTGGTAATTAATGATTTAATTGTAAAAGTGATTTGGCTTTTTTGTTATGACCTTTTTTTGTTCCCTTTTAAGATTTGACTAGCAATGAAGACTTGTAATTGATAAAATATGACACTCATCTCTCTAGGTCAGGGTCAGGTTCTTGTGGTCTTAACTCATCCGGTCAACAAGTAAATGAAATTACATTTGCATAACCTGATGTGAGTTCTGTTACATGGAGCTCAAAAATGACGTAAATTGAATGGAATTCCTTATTATCTTTGTTTCTGGTTTTTTTTGTGATTGCTTTTCGATTACAAACAAGTGCCTTCCCAAAGCAAAAAACCTTTTATATTTCTAGACCAGCTAGTGTATTAACAATAGAAAAGTAGTAATTTTTTTGTCTTGTATTTTTTATTAGGAACTTACTGAGCAGTTTCACCAACTAGAAGTGGATTTAGAGAAACTAAATCATCTCCTTATGGATCTGGTTGCTGATCTGAAGTCGAAGAGAAGCTTTTTAGAGTCCAATAGGCTGCATCAGATGGAAAGAGACTTGTATGTGTATTTTTTCAAAGATGAAGATCACTTGAAAGAGATGGTGGAGAAGCTTGAGCAGCAGTCTCAGGCTAAAGCCAGTGGTCTGGAAGATGAGAATTTCACAACCAGTGGAGTTCTTAATGTCTAAACAGCAATGTACTCTTAAGAAAGGAAAATGTTAATGTAAACTGTCTAGGAGTATATGGAATAATAAGCATTAGCTTGTCAATGCTTACACTTACCTGTCGCTGCAGTGAGTCTTAACTGCCACTGTTACCCGTGCTGCTTTATGGCTTCTGCCCGCTGAGTTCAATCTCAGTTTTGTCAGAACTCTTGGATATGAAGTAACTGTTGGTTATTTGAAAGAAGTATGTTCAGGCTGCTCTTCTGCTGGTCTGTGTGTTCATTTCTGCTGCACACAGCATAGCACCAAAAGGAATGTGTCATACCCTTAAGTTTTTTCTTGCACGCTAAGAACTTACGATTGAACTGCAAAATAAATGTGGAGGAGGCATTCCAGATTTTGGAACATGAATATAATGTCCTCATAGTGAAGAGGAGAGTTCTCCAAGGCAGATATTCCATGATTGTTTCCCTTACAGTTCTTCTAAGGAGACTTGGTTTTGTTAAAAATGTGTTGGAATATGTACCAGAAGCTGTTTTAACTACCAAGACCATCTGCTTTAAGACCATTCCAGCATCTCTTAATTTAACTTATGGCCTATCTTCTCCATTGAAACCAGTCCATACTTATACTGGGCTTGTTAATGAAAAAGAATTTTAAATTTATCTTTTGTACTTCTGAGTTTGCCTTATAATTTATAATGATAGGCATTTCAATTCAGAGTGCTGATGCTTTCATACTTCTGTAACAATGTGCATTGTTAGCCTGTTTATCAAATTTTTATATAGCTTCCTAATATACCAATGGAACTAAATAGGCTTTATAGTATGATAACTTCCAGTCTTTTATCTTTTGATGGGATCAGCTGTGCTTGCTTTCAAGCGTTTTACATATTGATGAAGGTTAGTATATTAGCTTAAATTCAGTAACAGTAGTCTTAAAACTATTTTGATGGCAGACTTTTAACTTTTATGTGATTATAACTTATTTTGAAATGTGTAATATTTTTTTTAGCTTACTGGTTGGGTGTCTTTATGTCTGGATTTTATGCTGCTTAACTCTATACTTTGTGTTTATTATTAAATGCCAAACTCTATAAATTCAGTTCAGTGTGGCTAATATTTATGGTGAATCTGTGTGGGTTTTTCTAGGCCTGTTCTCAGGCATGGTGTCTTGTTTATATTTAGTCTGATGGGTTCTCATTTTAATCTGCCCCTGAGGCTGTGACTGCTGCTTCCCAGCCTGAGAAGTCAGAGAGCACTTTAACCCTGTGTAGGAAAGAAGTGTTGCTCTTAATTGTAGAAGTTAGGAGGAGTTGTGTGCAGGGAAGGATTATACTTCTGACTCCTGGAATGTAAGGGAAATAAAGCCATTCCACCTCTCACCCTTTCCTTCACATGCTTACTGATTAGAGCTAGATAGATACAGTCAGTACTAATGCAGTATGATGGATGTTCCTCTTTGAATTGGATGCAAATGCTTGCACTTGTAAGTATTGAAAGTTGCAATGTAGCTGTGGTCTTGAGCCAAGAAGAAGATTTCTATGTAGGCAGAGGAACTGTTGTTTGCTGATGGTTAAGTTTGACAGTCTGGTCATGCACTGGATGTAGTGGGAGAAGACCAGAGTAACAGGAGTCCAGTTACCCACTTGTATAGGAATAATTGAGTAAACAGCAGGTTTTGGTAGAGTGATTGATTTGTACAGATTGGATACTTTAAGTATTTTTTAAAATATTGGATATTTGTCTTGTGTTTGTGTCAAGTTTTACATGTTCTTCTGGTCTAACTGTAAAACAACAAGTCATCTGTGGACACTGTTACTTGTGATTCTCCAACGTATGTTGTACCTAGGGATTCTCCAAGTATTTTGTAGGTATTACAGAATATGGACAGGTCAGCTGGAAAACCAGCTCCTTTTCAGAAAAGGATAAAATTTAGAACAACAGTAGCTGGAGTCAAAGCTTGTAGAGACTATAGATACTGCTGACCCGTTTCTTAAATTGACAAGCTATAGTAGCTATTTTAAAGTTACCAATATATAACAGTATTTGTGTGCATCAATTATACAAAATTTAAGAAAGTAGAGGTCTTTTATGGTAAGTATTTTCTGAAACAGCACAAAACTAATGACTGTATATTGTGATAGTAATGCTTGTTTCTTTAATTTTATGTTGGCTTAATTTTTACAATTACTTGAAAGTTCATTGTGTTTTTCCTGATAAAATCCAAGCACTAGTAACAGTAAACGTAAGCAAGTGCTAGATACAGACTAGTTTAAAGATGCTGGGAGGGGGAAAGTATCTCAGACATACATACTTTTTGTTTTATTTGTCAGATTTTTTTTAGTACAAGGTAGCTGTACTTAGGACTGTGATTTTTTTTAATCAGTGTATTGAAACACTAATTCAAATAAGTTAGTTTTTATAAATTATTACATTTTTATTTCCAATACAGTATTGATGGGCATGTCTGGGAGCAAATGTAATTTTCTATTGAGAATGAATGGCTGAACATATTCACTATATTTTGTCTTTAATTTCAACAGAATATAAGTGAGGATTACTCATGACCCTGATTAATTCATAATTTGTGTGTTCTGTGTTTAGGTTTAATCTTAAAAATGGAGCGGTATATAGGATGTGAGATTTCTAAAGTGCCTTTATCTGATATTGCTCAGAGGATTCTGACAGCTTTGCAGTCTATTCCTGTAGAAGTTCGTACTAACAGAGATAATAACCAGAGTGAGTAAATCTCAGCCTATATGTGTTTTTCAGTTGAAAAATTGAAATATCAAACCTCTAGTCCCTTTTTTTATATAGATGAAAGGAAAGGTGAGAGTTTAGGTTTACAGGTTTAGAAAAGGCATTAACTCTAACTGTGACATTTGCTGGGACTTTTCTGATTAAATAATGTTACCTGAGTACAAGGAACTGTACCACCAATTTAATTTTTTTTCTTTCTGTTTTGCTATGTGGTACAGAAGTATATGGGAATTTCAAGGTGTTACTTAAGTAATTCTATTCAATGTAATAAATTAGATGCATGCATTAGCTTGACTCTGGACTAGATGTTTAAAGATCACTGGAGGTACTTGGAACTTACCAAGTGACCTGTGAACTCTCCAGACTCATGTCTAATCTTAAAACATATGTTCATTAGCAGTGTGCTCATTGTGAAATTCTAGGGGGAAGAGTGAACAAAAGTCCCAGTGAAGGAGCAAATTAGGTAATGTTAAAAGTGCCTCAGCAGATCTGGAACACTGTGGATGCTAAGGAGGTTTTGCAAGGTGCAGTTTTTATTCTCAGTTCTGTGCAAGTCACAGTCTGTCATCTTGTGGCTCTAGAAAGAACCAGATAGAAAGTTGAGTTTTGCTTGATTTTAGTTTTCTGTTTTCTCCTGAGAACTAAATCCTGGAATATTATCTGATCAATGGGCTTTAAATCTAATGTTTATTCTTGTGTACATCATGTTTTTTGCAGCCTCCATTTTATATAAATTATGGTTCAGGCTCCTCTTTCAGTAAAGCTTTGGATCAGTGGAGCCTGGTGGTGTACCAGTGACAAAGGTAGTAGTTCATCGCTGTGTAAATCAGTGATACATGTTTAAGGAAATATGGGATGAGTTAATTTTAAAATGTTGCATTGTATGTGTTACATCTGGGACTAAAACCCAGATGATTTTACAGAATTTGATCTCTTTTTAGCCTCAGTTTGATATTTTACTTCTCTTGCTACCTTGTCATTGCCTGTGTGTGTATATATATACACACATACAGCTTTAGTATGGGTCTGTAAAAAAGAAGTTTGCCTCCTTTAAAAAAACAGAAACAACTGCAAACCTCTGATGTTGGTCTGTTTCAGACTGTATGAACTATATTTTATAGATAGATTTTTAAATTTTAAATTCTACTTAATGTAAAAGCTGTTTGTCTATAGAAGGTAAATATTGGGCTCAAATAGAACAAATATCTGCAATGTTGACCTATTTGGTGAAATTCTGTGGTTATCCTGGCAGTGGAGCTCTAATGTTTCCATCAAGCCTTGAGGAGCTGGAAGGCAAGGACGGGTTTCTGCTGCCATCTGGTGATACTTTGTCATAATTCAGAAACTGGAAGTTGGCAGATCTCTTCAATACCTGTCATACTGATTATTGTGTGCTGGAGGAGAGAAATGTAATCCTTGTCTGTGTGGATTTGTCAAGGAAAAGTGTCTAGCTGTGAAACAATTAAAAGCACTGAATATAAACTCAGATACTATCATTCTTAATTTATTATCTTACCGTTGTAGAAAGTGCTCAGAAAACCAAAGGTAAAATGTTTGAAGCTCCAAATACAGCTGTGCTATATTGGCTGTTCTAAGAGTTTGGGTTAGAAGTCTGAGCTGGAGCTAAATGTCAGACTACACACTTAGACCAACATGTAGAAATAGGCTTAGTTTCTTCTGTAGACAAAGGTCTTGATTTGCCCAGACAGGTTTTTTTAAAACAGTTCTAGTAAATAGAAATAGATCACCTTTTGCTTTGACATTGGTCAAAACCATTGTTGTTTCAGAAGTACTGGTAATGCAAGTTCATAGCCCACAGCAGCAGTTTAGTGTTGTACTCAGTATGGGGGGACAAAATACGTGCTTTGCCCGTGATGTGTCTTTTGGCTGGGCAGTAAGATAATCTAGAGATAAAGGCATCCGAACTCATTGCAAACTCTGGAGAGACCTGCACTTCAGGGGAGTTCTCTTTCCATGTTCCTCCTTCTGTACCCACAGACTGTAAGTGCCACTAACCTGTTACCCCGGCTCCTTCATTTCAGTCTTCATTTGCTTCTCCTCTTCTTGGGACTTCTGGACAGTGCTAAGGCAGAAAAGAAACACGTGTCCTAATGGTTTCACTTGCCATGGTTTGAGTCTGAGGTGCATTTCCAAACCATTCTTGGAACTGCAGCATCTGTGCTTTCAGAGCCGTGGGCTAAAGGTCTCTGGCAGTTCAGTGGGGGCCCAGACTCACAGCTGTGCTGTGCTCTGTGTCAGACCCAGCACCAGTGGCTGTCCTGCTTCTCGTGGGTCTGGTGTCACCTTATTTTCCTGTCAGTTTGTCAGGTCTGAGTTCTCCTTGCTCTCTCTCACCTGGTCTTAAAATGCCTGTTCTATTGCAAGATGAACAATGTGAAAAAATTCTCTGCAGGTGAAACATGGTCAGTTGTTTGTAGGACATGAAATGCTAAACTCAAATACAAATAATGCTTTATAGAACAAAGATTTTGTTATTTTTATTATATTATTATATTAATATAATATTATAATTAATATAATATTATATTATTATATTATTATTTGTGGAATACTTGCTGCTGAATTCCAAGAAAACAGTTAAGCTGTGTAAAGTTTCTAGAGTTTGGATTTTTCTTTTCTTTTTTTTTCCTTCATGCTCATACCCCCAGCTTTACTATGACCAAACTGAGTTGTGTTTTCTTGAAAGAGGGAAATTCACATAATTATGGAATTATAGTAATGCTTTCTCTGAATACCATGGAAAATGTTTTTCAGCTTTGTAGTGAATTTTAAGTATTTTTTTTTATTAATGGTGACAGAGCAGGCTTTTGCATTGATGCCTTAGGTTTTAACTTTTATATTTTTAAAATCATGTACTGCCTAGTGTGTAACTCTGAAGTTTCTTGTAGCCTGTTAACTTCTGCTCTCTCATGCTAGGTAGACATAACAAAGCCTCTCCGGGGCTGCTCTCCAAGGACACTCAGACTGTCCTAGGCCCAAAAAGTAAAAACCAAAAGCCTCTAAAGGGAGGGGCAAGCTTGGGGAAACTACATCGTTAACTGAAGTTTTAAATGGAGAATTAACCCTGATATGCAAATGAACCAAACCTGTAAAAGTGCAAAGAACTCGTGACCTGTCGTCCATCTTGGGGTCCATCTTGGCAATAGCCTCTGGCTCCCTGGGGAGTACCTTTGAAGGCCTTTCAAACAAATACCTACCTTTATTCCCTTACTCTTTTCTAGTCTCTGTTTCTAGGGTGCCTCTTAAGGCATCAGCATATGCATATTTTGGAACCTGCACGGCCCTTTTAAGCATGAATACTAACTTGATACTAACTTGACAAGTGGTTGTCAAGGGAAATTTTTTGACAATTCTTTTAGGTTTGGTAAAAGTGTCAGTAACATAACCTTGTATGTAACCTAAGTTATATGGGCTGCTTGCAGATTTATTTGTGTTGTAAATTGTTTCTTCTTTTTTAAAGGTATGGAGAAGACAAAGGAAAATAAACTAGGTGATAAGGATGCACATCTGAGAAATGAAAAGGCAAGCGTTTTGTAAGATTGAAAACCACTAAAAGCACACTTTTTCTAGCAGGTTTGAAGTTATAGACTGGGTTTTTCATAACAATCACGATATATTTTTTATCACGATATATTTTACACAGTCATAGTTCAGATAACTTCCTCTGTCTTATTTTACACTTGGCCTATATTTACCTATGAGATTCTTGGCCCCACTTTGGTTCCCTTTTCACAGGAAGCTGGTCTTTTATGACAGATTGATCAGAAATGTGATTGCCACATTCAGACAGTTACCAGGGTTTAGAAATGTTCTCAGACTTCTGTCACTGAACAATCATAAAATGAGCTGATTCATGTGAAAAATTATTTTATATTAGGAAGCTTAATTTTGGGTTTAATCGTCTTTCTGAATTTTGTTTGATGTGCATGTGAGTGTCAGTGCAAGAGTGGGAACAGGTAACTGTGGCAGCCGCAGCTCAGGCTGTGATTGTAAAATCCATTGAGCTGATTGATGAGTTGCAGATGCTGCAACTGATCCAGCTGCAGATTTCACAGCCTTCCTTACTCTGACTCTGGTGCATGTTGCACACTTCAATTCCATTCAGGTTGCTCAAGATGTAGAAAACTGATGCCTTGTGTGGAGTGGGATAGTTTCCTACAAATTACATTGGCTTCCAGGTGCTCATGCAGCTGTGGGTGCACATGGATAGTAGTGGAGCCCCTTTATGTGATGATGAGACTAATACTGACTCACTACATCTAATGAGATCTTCCTACATTGACATAAATTATGAAACTACATCCTGGGAGTCATTTTTTCTACTTCCAGCCATGTCATTATTTCTAACAGATCAGTTTGTCACAGAAGCTGCTGTTTCTCTCTGTGGTTAATTGTAGTTCCAGCTGTATTTTTCTGACTTGATAATTAAATTGCTTTGTTCTTATTTTTTTTAACCTTTAAAAGAGAATTGCTTATTCCTGATTCTGTAATTACTAGGGTGTTGTAATTCAAATTCTGCTGTGTTAAATGATAAACCTATTTGCAGTTTGACTGGCGAATACACTTGAGTGAATTAGTTGCCTTTCTATGGCTCTTAAGCATTTGGCCCTTCTGTGGTGTACTAGGGCCGGTAACATACTGAGGAAATTTCTGAAGGAAATAAGGATGAAGGAGAAGAATTCAAACATTACCATGCAGCATCTTGCTTAATGCTGTTTAGTAGCATGCTGCTGTAAAGGGACTATCTGGAGTAGGAAAACTCTTCTGGATGTAGTGGATTAAAATGAATGGAATATAATACTTACTCATACAGATGATAATAATTCTTCAATGCAACTTTCTTATGTATTTTTGTTATGTCTTACAATCCTGTAAATTGCTTGAAGGGATCCAGTTGACTCATGTACTTGAACTTCCAAAGCAGTCATTAAAGTCCCTTGCCAGAAGTTCTATAACAAATGAAGCTGTCATGAAAACAACTCTGAATGTTGAAGCTAAAGATGAATAGTCTCTTCCCTCTTCAGACAATAATAACCTTGTCACTGTGGAAGACAGGCTACTGGGCTAGATGCATCTTACAGTTGTTAATTTGCCATTTTTTTTAGTGTTGGACTACCATTAGATTAAAAAAAAAAGTGGTTGTGGATGTAAACAATATATGTCATCAAAATAATCTCTACTGATAAATACTTGAATTTTGGTTTATGTAATGTGGTTCCCTTAAACTGGCTCTGTTTTGTTAGTATCAACATTTTTTCATAGAATTTTGCTTTCTTGGAAGTTTATCTAAATAAACTTCATGGAATTTTTAATTCCTCCTAATAAGTCAAATAATTGGTGTGCTAAAAAATTTCTGATTTTCCCAGGAGGTTTGTGATTCCAGAATTGCCATATTAAAAGCAACTACCAGCCCTGAAAGAAAACCTTCTGGTCAGATAGTCAGGACAGTGCATACAGATGAAATGCTTGGCTGTCAAGATATTAAAATAGTGAGCTGTTACCAGGATTCAGGCTTCCCAAAATGGGGATATCAAGAAAGGAGTCTTTCAGTAGAAGCAAAAAACCTGAAGAATGGGGAAAAGAAAATAGTTACTCCTCTTAAAAGAAAACAAAATGTGTCTACATCTTGTTCAGAGAAAACAAGAAGATTGCATGTAAATACCTCCATGTCCTCACATGAAAGAAGATACAGCTGTGCTCCTGGACAAGTAAAGTCTTCTGGAAGGTACCCTTGTGATATCAGCAGTTTAGGATGTGAAGAAAGAAATGAACTGCTTGTAACTCTAGAACAGGCCGTGGCTTTTGTAACTACTATGGTATTTCAAGATGGTTCTTCACAGCTCAACTCAGAGCAGGTTAGTGAAAGATGGGTTTTGTTTAGAGTCAGTTCTATAGAACCCTTTCAGTGTGCATTTGACTGATAAACACAAACCCGTGTCCACTGGGCACGCTGGTGTATGACATACCAACATGTACATTTAGATTACATTTTATTTTAAAGTACCAAGTAAAACTTGAAGAAAATGAAACTGCTAGGATTTTTCTTTCAAGGCTGAAACACTTGCATGCTCTTCTACTGTGTCAATAGTGTATGCAGTAACTGTAGCATACATAATAGGTTTCATATTGTAAAATATTTGAGAATTTTTCTTTATAGGATTGCACAAAATCTGTCAGAGGAAACACTATTGTAATTGTACTTAACAGGCCTCTACCTCATCAGTAAAAGGAGTTGTTGTGCTGGTGAAGAATCAGACTGATCACCCTTGTCCTCCCAGTCACACTTCAACTGGCTATACTTGGAATGCTGCTAATGAAAACGATAAATTATTTTATTTCAAAACTGAACAATCATCTCCCTGGGAACAAGAACAGGCTCACAAGAAAATTTCTTGGTGAGAGTATATGAGAAAAAATACTGTTTTGCTTTACATATGCTTTCTGCAGTAATGATGTTGGTTACTTAGCGCAAGCCTAATCTCCTTACATGTCAGACTCCTTGAGTTTCATATTGGCTGTATTAGTTCTATGTCAAGTCTGGACTAATACAAACCAAATAAGAATAGACTGTTCCTTTGGGCTCAGCATATCACTGACTGCAGCCCTTGCACAATTAGGTTGGGATTCTGGTAGGAGCTGTTTACATTCACCTGCAAATCCTTTATGAGCAGTTAAAGCTGGATGGCACCAAAGAATATGTTTTGTCCAGGCTTATCTTTCTTGTATTTTATCTTCCAAATCCTGAATTGCATTTCTTATCTAGCACATTTATGATGGACATCATTGTGATAAGCACCCTTTCTGAGCTTTGTTAATACTTGAAATCTTTTTAGCACAGGGTTTTTTAATGACTTTTGACATTCCAAATGAAGTTTTACTAATATTCAATAATAACACAATATAATTTTGAAGTGAAGGCTCTGTGTATCTGTTTAATGCTTGGATTAAATTTTAACAAAAAGTTGGACTATGTTTTAAACTTCCAGTTACTGTAACCGAAGTCCATTTTTATTCCTATTAACTTAGAAATCATATCCCATAAAGGGAGAAATGAGAATTGAATCGGATTCTTAGATGTAATAGTCTAGCATGTTAGAACTTCATCAGAATATTTTATGACTTTCAGGAATAGTTGTTTTATTGTAAACAGCTGAATTTGGATTATTAAATTACAAAACATTAATTTTCAAGATGTGGGACTTGGTTGTTAGTTGCATCTCTTCCACTGCTTGAATTCATGGCTTGAAACAAGTCATAACTTTGGTGACCTGTACTTCTCCAGCTGTAATATTGGGGTTACGTGACAAGTAGTTTAATAGCATGTTGTCAGATTGAATATAGGTTGTTGTGAATTGAGAATAATATATCAGTAAAGCATGTACATATAAACAGTAAAAATTCAATAATAAGTTGAATAAGGATATTAGCATTTAGATTTAACCTATGGGTAATTATTTATTGTAAGAATAGTGCGGTTGTTTAAGAAGGGATCTATAATGCATACAGCAATACCTAGTGATCCATGTGATTTCTAATATGTCCAAACCCTTGGGATTGTGGTCTCATACCATCAAAAATGCTTTATAAAATGATTATTTTTCTGTATTGCCCAAAATAGAACTTAGTAAAAAAAAGACACACATAGTTGGTAAATCTATATACTGATACATATATATAGATATATAGTTGGTTACATCTATTTAAAATAGCATGAATAAGGGAATTACAGACATTTGCAAGAGGTATGGAAATACACGACAAAGAGAAGCCTTTTGGATTTAAACAGCATATTAACACAGGGCAGTTATGACAGTTTAGATTGTGTAGCAACTTTTAAATCAGTGTTTTATAATGCTACATCAGTTTAGCCTCTGTGATCTTATTTGGGTACATTGAAGTATTACAGGGATCCCAGTTGGTGTTTTGGATTAAGGTTGCACTTTAAGAGTTAAACAAGGATTTGTTTTCTTTATGTGTATGTGATAAAGCATATCTGCTAGGATGTTTTATTTTCTTAGAGAACATAGCTTTGAGTATTACTGAATTGAGAATTTAATATTCAAATGCAGTATTCTGTTCTTATAGGAATAAGGAAATGGGTTAACTGTTTAGTATTAGATGCTAATTAAACAAACAGTAAATAGATTGACTAAATCTGGTAGCATATAGTGTGTGTTAATGAACTACTTCTGTGCAGGCAAGTGTTGTTTCAAATGCTACAGTGCAAAGTTCCAATAATTTGCTTCAATGCAAAAGATTTCCTGAGGACTCTACTTCAAGTTTATGGTGATGAAATCAGCTGGAAACAAGGCAAGTATTGAATCTATGATCTCATCCTGTAGTCTCTGCGCTATTGGTGTTTCTGTTAAGATCACTAAGTGTAGAAATAACTAAATTGGTGGTTAAGTAATATATTGAAAAACAGAGTTTAGTACCATGAAAAAGAGCACCCTTTTTGGGGGAGGTTGTGACCAGAGGCTTGGCACATCAAGATAACATATTTCTTCTCAGAGTAGGAATCAAATAACTGAGTAATTTAAGGATAGCTTCCAGTGGAAACAAAAGCTCTCAACACAGTCCTGACTGTAGCCAAAAAGGTCAAACTACTTCATGTTTCATATTCCCTAGAAAAAAACTTCCTCTTCTCAAAGGAAAGGCTGAAATAAATCCCAGAGATGCTCATAGTTGTCAGAACTAGAAATCATTGAATGGCCCTTGTTTTTTTGATAGTAACAAGACTCTTCTCTGTGGATTTAAAAGCAACTGCAAACAACAGGCATAAGATGTAAATATGATCTCTTGTTTGGGTTTTTTTTTTCAGTTTTTGGGGGTTTTTTTGGTTCCATGTATCAAATTACTGCTGAGTGAGTTACAAAAGTACACATGACCTTTCAGGGAGGGCTCCCTCTATGGAGAATCGTCAACTTGTGCTCAGCATTTGAAAAGTTTCAGTAAATCACAGTAAACTCTTGATCTTTCAAAATCTGGTGTGAAGATCTGTATGAAAACCAGCACTGGAAATGGGAAAGATGGGGAAGGAAATGCCATAATGGGACTGGTTGTACTGACAGTTTTGTAACCTGTACACACAGAGGAAGTACTAGATAGGTTAGATCCTACCTGATCCATGGGATTTGAATCTGAAGTTTCTGGTAACCAAAAGAATTCTTGTCTAGGCTTTTAAACTTTGAAACTTGATGTTTCCTCACATATTATTTCTGCTATGAAAAAACAAACAAAGCTCCAATAAAACAAACAAAACCCCTAAAATTCTTTTTAGAGTAGTTCTGAAGCTGTAATTTGCATTATGGACATTAAAATTTGCATCCAGGTAAGGTGTAGCATGGAGTTCTCTATAAATGTACCTGTAGGTCATCATTTGAACTTACTTAGGGGTTACTGAAGAGGATACTTAGGTTTATCTTTGAATATATCACAAAGCAATGTAGTTATTAGTTTCTCCTGTTCTTTGTAGAGCTGCAGGACACATGTTGAGATTGTAGTTCAAAGGGAAGTGAAACAGCCCTGGGCTTGGCCCATCCTATCCATCTATGTGAACGTGAGGGTGCACTGTAAGCACATATGATCCTATAAGACAAAAGGTTCTGAGTTTTGGAAATGATGCATTGTGCACCCATATGTGAATTCGTATATATATGTTAACAATCTTGGTCTGATTATTTGGAAGTAAATCTCTCCCTGATTCCCAATAGCAATTTTGTGGATATCAGTCAAGTTAACAACAATAAGAAAACTGTACCAGAGTGAGACTCTTATAAAAAGAACTTCAGCTTGAAATTTTTCAGTTCTAAGAAAGAGAGGTTTTTACAGTAAATCTAGGGAGCCAGAAGTTTACTTATATTTGAAAACTTGAAAAAAATCAACCAACCAAAAAAATCCACCCCAACCTCACAAAACAACTCTTTGAAAATATGCAATACTGAACTTCCTCCTGTGTAGTCATGATATTGATTGTTAGAGCTGCAAATTCAATGCTTAGCATTTTTCTTGAGTAAATACTTTTCTGATGTGTGTCTGCAGGAAAGATGGGCCAAACTCTAGAGCTATTTTTCAGTATGGGAGGTAATTTAAATATTTTGAATAACTTGTTTTTGTAGTTGCTGATTGTGTCGTGTTAGATCCAAGGATTGCAGCATGGCTGATAAACCCCAGTGACACAGTTCCTTCCTTTGAGTGTTTAATACAGAAGTATTTTGAAAAGCCTTTTTCAAAGGGAACAGAAAATACAGATACAGGCACTTTGAGAAATGTATCTGTAAGTAGTTTGTTTTCAGTTGTTTGTGGTTGAGTTAAAAAGGGAAGGAAATTATAATAGAATTGCTTTTGCTTAGAAAATATTGCAAAATAAAATAGATAATGCTTTTCTAATGGAAGAACATGATTCTATTAATGCTACATGTTGGAAATCTAAAGAAAGGGGAGAAGGGGAGGTTTCACTGCATTCTACCAAGATGGGAGCTCATCCTCCAGGAACACCTATAAAATTTTCCTTCAAAACTGTAAAGTTCAGTAACAACATTAATTAATATATAATTTTATGCTTTTTCTGTTCATCTGCCTGCGAAATTATTTCCAGCTCTCCTTTCCAAAATGTCTAATGCTGTGTTCTCCAATTCCTGTGGACTTGTAGCCTATATTTAGTTGTTATTAACAATTTTGCTAAATTTCACAGCTGGTAAAGACACCACATCATAGGCTGAGAAACATCAGTGAGTCAAATGTGAACCTTCAAGCACTTTTATGAAAAAATCTGTGAATTTTAATTCTCAGTGTGAGAGAATGCATGATGAACTTTTTGAGACGTTATGCCCTGGCAATTTCTTCCTATATCTTATCAAATGTCTTCCTGTATTCCTATTGAAATGTATTTCCTGAATGTTACAAAATATTTGTGTCTGTTTTGGGCCATGGTAATCTACTGTGGACACATTAGCCTTCAGAGGTTGGTTGAATGATAAGATGTAGAGCAGTCTAAATAATGGATTGTTTGATGCCATTCACTTTTCAAAGACCTTGCTTGTTCAGAACAAGTATTGCACCAGGGTTATAGGACTTGTAGGGTACAAACCCACAGATGTCAACGGGGGTTAGAGCATGAACAGAGATCAGTAGTATTGGCACCTACCCATCAGCGTAGACATTCTGGACAAAACAGAGCCAGTTTACTTTATAACACTCTAAACTGCAGTTGTTCAGAAGATACTTCATGAATTAAGTTATTAGTGTCGGGAATAGACAAGCAAACAGACAGAAGTTATCTATGGTTATTTCTATGTGTGATGGCCCTGCTGTGAGTCAGCATCCTTAATCTTGTCTCTTCCCTTAGCTTGACTCGGTCTTTTGTTCTTCAGATATCACATCTGTTCTTAGCTATTTTTCAACTCTGTCATCCTGATTCCCAGCTCTGAGTTAAATATTGAAATTTTATTTCCTTCCTGTCCTACTTCAGGTCTAGTTTGCTTCCTTGCTCCAACCATCTCCAGTGTCTTTATGCTGACTTGTTCACTTAATTCCCAGTTAATCCCTCCTTGGAACATCCTGTGCTTATTCCCCCCATTCCTTATTCTTTGTCACCTGGACTCTCACACTTCCTTTTTGGCTTTTCTCTTTGCTCAGTGAGTCCCAGTTCTTCCTGTGAATCCTGGCTCTTTGCCAGGTTTATCTCTTCAATCTTCTTGCTCTGTTTTTACTGGTAGATTCCTAACAGTTGTCTGTACTGCCAGAGGGATCTGTGGTGATACATCATCTTGTGCCTCACTACTTCAGTGTAGCTCCTTGTCTTGTGCTAGTCTTGTCCACCCACCACAGTACTTGGAATGACTGCTGGTTTATTCTGTAGCCCACAACTCACCCACACACCACGAGCATGAAGATGTGCTGCTTGCTGCTTGTCTGTATATTTGGTGCTGTGCCGAAGTGGTCGTGGTCCATATTCCCTGAAACATTTGCTGGAACAGGTGCTAAACATTATGCTGGTCATGTCATCGCTGCATTTACTGATGAGGAATCTTGGTGTCAGTTGAAGCCTGTCACTGGCCTCTCTTCCACTCCAGAAAGGGATCAAGCAAGCGGTCTGTATTTCACAGACAGCTCGTTTGTTCCAGAACAAGTTGGTATGGACAACATTTCTTGGAGAGAGGTTGATGACTTTTCACTGCAGTGTGTACTAGATTGTTTTAGAGCAAAGATTATCACCAGTGGATCTAGATAGTTCAGCTTTGAAGAGAGCCCTCTGCATCCTACCTTTCAGGGCCTGCTGTTTCTCAGTCTTCATTAAGTTTATTCTTAATGGTCATGTTCTTGGAGCGAATAGTCATACTCTGTGTTTGTATACATTTTAAAATGGTATTCTAGCCAATTGAAGGAGGTAGCCTGGTGCTGTGTGGAGCACCTCTGGGAAGGAAGTGAACAGTTCTGGCACAAAAGTAGCAGTACTTATATGAGAAAGAAAAATGCAGGGAATTTTTCCTCATTTTACAAGTAGTAAGAAAACTCTGACTTCAGTGTCAAAGGCAGTTTATCGATAAAATATTTCTCTGTACTTGATGCAAAATGTAAATAAAGGAACAGGCAAAATCTGGAATGTTCATAACCTGTGTTAATGATTTGGGTTTGTCAGAAATCTAAGAACATTTCTAAAATGTTAACAGAAGGCATACAGAAAAGCACATTTTTACAATTTATACATATTAAAAAAGAAAGTCTAAATATTTTTATGTTAGCAATATTTTTGTTAGTTATTGATTTATTTTTGATTTATTTATATCAGTATCAAAACTTAGGTGTGAACTTGGAGAAGCTTTATAATGTAATGATGGACCTTGCTGATGGCTTAAAGGTAAGACATAAAAAGAGTTTGCTCAGGAATAATTATGTAAGTATCGAATTAGAGAGTTAATGATTATTTCTCATTCAAATTGGAATAATAGAATGCTTCAGTCTTTAGTGGTTTACATTAGTAGTCAACATTTAAAATAAATTGCCCATCAAACTTGCCATTTTTTCTAGAAGGAGATGGTGAGCGTCAAGCTTAATCTTTAGACGAAACTTTTTCTCTACAACAGTTAATTAAATGAAGATTCTGAGAACAAGACAGTTTCATAATATTGTGACTTTTCTTTTAGTGTTTTAAATCTGTATGTTACTGTCTAAAAGGTATTGACAGAGGTAAAACATAGTATAGCTGGTTTTTTTCCATGTATTACCTGCGTATGAAAACTCTCAGCATATCTTTTGTTCTAGATTGTGTTAGCCAAGCACTGGTCACACACTGGAACAGGCTTCCCAGAGAGGTGGTTGATGGCCCAGGCCTGTTGGTGTTTAAGAGGCATTTGGACAGTGCCCTTAATCATATACTTCAAATTTTAGTCAGCCTTGAATTGACCAGGCAGTGGGACTAGATGGTCTTTGTAGGTCCTTTCCAAGTGAACTATTGTATTCTATTTTACCCCTTATTGCAGTTCAGAATAAATCTCAAGAAGTCTGTTAGTGTGTGTGTGTGTTTGTTTTCTGCCTGTGATCATATACCTGGAAAAGTGCCACGATATAGGGGTATGCTTAGGTTCTGGTGGAGGGGACATCACAGTTTCCTGGGGATTTTCTTTGAAGTTGCTAGTAGCAGGTGTAGGGCTTAGATCATTAGGTGATGGAGCCATATAAGTGTGGATATCCACGTAGCCCAGCAGCATGGTGAACAATCTGAAGGGAGGCAGCAGGGAAACACCAAAGGCACAGGAACACCGAGATCCAGCCTACAAGAGTTTTTAGAAAAGTCAGATTGCTTCAGTGGTTAGAGAAAAACCAGGCTTTCTGTTCTCTGTAACTAATTTGGGAGCATAACCCTATCAACTCTTATTTTCTTCCTAATGAAAACAAAGTTATGAACTATGAATATTTGCTTAATTGTTCAGCTGAACAAAGGAAAAGGGATAACTGTGTGTCCTATTATAATGAAGATTGTTTTAAAAATAAGCTGTTAAGAAAAAAAAAAGGTATATATCTTTCTTTATTAGCATTCTTGTACAAAATGGTTACTATTGCAGAATTCCTAGTAACAGCATTTAGACACTATGATTTACACTAAGTAGTACTTCATGCCACAAACAGTGTTGTCGTGCAAAAAGGGAACGTACAGAAAGTGAAATACTCCTCAATGGAAAATGCATTCACCTAATGACACTAGGGTATGTTTTAAGATCAAAATTAGCTGGTACTGAAGAATGTATTTATATCTTACTTTACAGGCTCAAGGCTTGTGGAACTTATTTTGCACATTAGAGCTTCCACTTATCAAAATTCTGGCAGGTATGAAAGTTCAGTTCAAAATATGAATCTTCACTATTTTCACACAGCTGCTGACTATGCTCAAGTGGGATGTAATTCCTCAAAATATGAAATGCTATCTTAGCCTCATAACAGCTGTGTGAGTTTGAGTTTCCATTTTACAGTCTAAGAAGCATGTAAGATTGAAATTGTCAATTATAAATGTTCTTAACCTAAAATTGTATTTACAGTGATGGAAACACACAAAATATATGTGAACAAACAAGAACTGAAAAAAACATCAGAGATCCTAGGGGTAAATTTTGTATTAATATTTTTTCTTGGAAGTTGTATAGCATGATCTTTGTGCATTTACTGAGGATAACTGATTAAAAATAGATGGAACATTTGTCATATTTTATGTAATAGTTTGGGGCTTTTAGTATATTGTTACAAATAAAACTAATTATATTTACATTTTAGGGTACTTCCTTATTTATTTAGGCAAGTAAAAATGACACATTTGCTTCATCAGCCTTGCTGCAGAACTGAAATTGCAGTGCAAAATGCACAGGTCCTTTTGGGTTATGTGTTGTAGAGTAAAAATGGTAATGACTCTTTCTGAACCTACAGTTTCCAGTAACTGTCTTCCTGAGAAGTGATAGAGTTCTCTCCCTCTTTTTGTGAACAATACACTCTTTAAATGAGTGTTCTTTGATAAAAATAGCTACAAGAGAATCCCACTTTGTAACATAAAAATTGATTAGTTAATCATAGTGGTCCGATAGATTGCTAATTTATCAGAATAATTTGTATAGCTCTGCTTCTCACAGATCTCTATAGGCTTCAGTAACCTAAATTCTTTGACCACAAATGTCGGTACTTCTTACTACAATAAATCCCCTTCCCAGATCATGAAGAAATAAAAATGAAGGAGTATATAAGCAATCTATTCAACCAAATGTTGTTAGCCAGCAATGATGACACAGTATCAAGTACTCCATTTCTGAATAAAGGTCCAATATTCTCATTAACCTTAGAAGTAGCAGATATTGAAGAAAATAATAATATGAACAGAATAATTTTGATGTCCTAATTTATAGTTGCGGCTCAAAGAGCTTGAACAGGAAGCTCATGAGGTTGCTGGAGAACGATTCCTTTTGACCAGCAGTTGTCAGCTCCGAGAGGTAATATTTGTACTATTTCTACTTGAGGAGGTGTAAGTTCTATAAATTTACTGATACCGAAGAACTGTTAAGTATATGTATCCTTACAACTTCTGAATGATTTCCTTCTATATTATCTTATTTTCCGATGTTAATGAAGGACCTATCAGTTTTTCATGAATATGACAATGTTGAATAATCTGTATTTGAATGTATTTACATAAATTCTGTATTTATTTTTAGTAAATATATTACTGTTTTAGTAGCTCAAAAATAAAGATCTGGTCTTTATAATACTGTGTTAGTTCTCTTTGCTACAGTATACTCTATTTACCTTGAAATTTGTTTTCTGTGTAAGTTCAAGCACCCAATAATTTTTCTTTCTATTTTAACACTTGAAACACTGAAAGATTTATTGTCTTACTGTAGGTACTATTTGATAAGTTAAAGCTGCATATGCTGTGTGAGAAACTTCACAGAACTGAAATACAGCAACTTGTATCCACCTCAGAAGTTGTGGTGAGACGGGGAAGGGTTTTAAAACCAGCTGCATGATTTAGCAAGGCTTCTGAGTTGTATTCCAGTGAAATTGGAATTTATCTTAAGTTTTCCTAATGATCTTGATTTATTTTTGTATTGTACTATTTGTGCTACAATTACTTGTGCCAGAAAAGAAAGTTGCCCTGTATGATGGGGAGAAACAAAGCAGCTAATGAAGGTCTCCCCTTGAGCCTCCTTTTCTCCAGGCTAAACATCCCCAGCTCCTTCAATTGTTCCTCATCAGCCTTGTGCTCCAGACCCTTTTCCAGCTCTGTTGTCCTTCTCTGGACTCACTCCAGCATCTCAATCTCCCTTTTGAAATGAGGGGTCCAAAACAGAACACAGTACTCAGTTCTGAGTACAGGGTGATGGTCACTGCCCTGGTCCTGCTGGACACACTATTGCTGATCCAGGCCAGGTGCCCTTGGCCTTCTTGGCTACCTGGGCACACCTGGTTCATGTTCAGCCACTCTCAACCAGCACCCCCAGGTCCTTTTCCACCGTGCCCTTTCCAGCCACTCTGCCCCAGCCTGTAGCACTGCAGGGGTTGTTGTGACCCAGGGGCAGGACCTGGCACTTGGCCTTGTTGAACCTCAGACCATTGGGCCCACTGATCCAGCCTGTCCAGATCCCTCTGTGGAGCCTTCCTGCCCTCCAGCAGATCAACTCTTCCATCCAATTTGGTGTCATCTGCAAACTGACTGGGGGTGCTCTTGCTCCCCTTGTCAGATCATTTAAAAAAAAAAATCATTTTGTTATATAATAATAGCAATGGAGATTCTTTTTAGAAGAGAAAAAGCCTCTATGCAGCTGCACCTGTTTCTGATTTGGTGCCACAACTGTATTGCTCCAGTTTACACAGGAGTTAGAGTAAAGTGCTCAACTCATTGCTGAACATGAATGTCTTTGGGGAAGGTAGAAGGGTTAACATTTATCTCTCAAGGAGGAAATTCCACTTTTCAGTCAAGTGTCTGAACTACCAAATATGATCTCCAGTAACCTCAACAGTATAACCATTAAATCCACACACTACTCAAGGAGAAGGAGGTTTCATAGATCAAACATGTAATCTTGGAGAGTGACAGAGAGCCTTGGGAAATGGGAGGGATCAGTGAAATAGAATTAATGTCATCTTTTTGTGGGGACGTAAGATTTGTTGCTGTAATCAAACCAATACTTTTATGTAGTCCAGTACTCGCTTTCCAACAACTGCTGAGACTTGGTTATTTAGAGAAAGGTAGGATGAAGCCTTCCAGGAGATAAATAGTAGACAATTAATCTTAAGATGTTGTTTCTCCCTGGTAGCAAGAAAAAAACCCTTATGCTTTTAAAGATACATTGTAGTGTAGTTGTATCTGTTTTTCACCCTGTACTATTGTAGTTCCAGGTATTTATTTGTTGTACCTATAAATATCCAATCTCTATTTTAATAACTTAATTCTTTTTCTCAACAGAATTTTTGGCAGTTTCCAATCAAAGTAATCATAAATATGCTCTATTTTATTGGTTTTTAATTTGACAATTTCAATTTCTCTTGAAGTTTTCCTGGAACTTTTATTAAAGCATGAACAGGAGAAATTCTCCTCTTGGATTGTGTGTGTATAAATATGTATGTGTGTATATATGTATTATTTTGTCTACTTCTATTGTGTTCTCTCTTGCATTAATGCTGAATAGCACAAAAAATAAACAAAAGGCCATAAATAACACACACATCACACCCCAGTATTTTCAAAGTTTCTGTGAAAAAGTTTTTGTGTCTGAGTCTTTTTGTCCCTGTCTGGGACAGGAGTGAAAATGAAATGGGGAGGAGTAATCTCCAGCCTTCCTAAAGAAGGCAGGAATGAAAGGAGGCTTCCTTGGGCCTGGGGTGGGATTGCTTGTAGGACATCATCCATCAGCCAGTATTTTGTCCATTCAGCTTGTCAAGAAAATTTCTTCCTCCGAAATGTATTCTGTTAAGGTTTGTTTAATAATATAACTTAAAGAAAAGTATGTCAATAATTCACATTCTTGATTTTGCAGCTAAATAAATTGCAAGATCTTCACCCTTTGCCTAAGATAATTTTAGAATACCGCCAGGTGAGCTGATATTTTTTCACAAAGTGTAGCTGCACTGAAGCAAAATTTAGCAAGGCAGATAACATATTCATAGTTAAACAAATAAATAAGTTGGCTCTAGTGAAAATTCATTCAAATACTAATTTGTAGTCAGTATTCTTAAGAGTTTTAAATTTAAATGTTTATAGTTGTTTTGCACTATGCTAGATTATAGCTAGCAAACAACTTGGTTGCAAAAACAATTGGAAAACTTCAGGTAATAATGTTAATTCTGTTAAATTTGTGTTCTCTTAATAATTAATACTGTTAAATTTGTGTAGTGCTATAAAGCATATTTAGAGCAAAACATTTATTTGTTGAGTTCTGAAGAAATGCTTTGCATAAAGTGAAGGAGATAACTGTTTGTAGGGGATTTTGGGGTGACAAGCCACCTGAAAATCCAAAACGAACTAGTTAGTCTGCTCCCACACTTAATCTTGACATTTTCAGTGAATGAGCTTCCAAGAATTTAAAAAAAATAAAAAAAAAGTTTAAAAGTGTGGGTTTGTGTTTGGTTCAGATTTTTTTTTTTTTTATAATTTGTTTGTGGTTTTTTGTGTGTGTTTGTTTGCATGTACTTTATTGAGCTGGAGATATAAGATGTAAAATAATAAATTCCAATAGTTCATTTAATAGTATCTGCAAAGCCCCGGCTTTAGGTTATAACCAAGCACTTACCTAACTTATGTGAATAGGTTAAGCTATTAGTGAGTATAAATCCATTATTTCCTAGGATAAACTGTCTTTAAAAAAGAAAAGTCTACAAACAAGATGCATTTGGAAATTAGGATCTTTAATTTGAAAAATTCCTTATTTTTATAAATAAACATCTATCTTAAATTTTTTGTATTTTAGGTTCATAAGATGAAATCAACTTATGTGGATGGACTGCGAACATGCATGAAAAAGGTAGAAATATATACAGTAGCTTGTAAAGCCCTAAAAAGATGTGAGGTGATTGCAGTGTTTACAGTTTAAGAACTTTTATACATGGTAATTTTAAAAGTATTTCTTTTTTATTTTCTTGTTTTGATTGCAGTGAATTTTTATTACTTTTATTTCTGTTACTTAATTTTGATACTTATATTAAATAAAATTTAGCAGTGTGTCTTCATTTTTTTGTTGTTTTTTATTTTACTTGATTAAAGGGATTTATTTCCTCTACTTGGAATCAAACAGGAACTGTGACTGGCAGACTTTCATCCAAACATCCTGTAAGTGAGCTTATTGGAAGATTTGCATTTTAATTGAAATGAAAAATTAATATTACTTGAACAAAATATGTAATTTTTTAACACAGGAAATCTTTGTTTTCATGCAAGTCTAGCAGTTGCTGTATTGTATCTAAATGGACAGAAAAAGCTTATTAAATGGGTATTTTACTCTAGGACATATGTTCTTACAAATATTTTGTGTTATCTGTGGATCAGAATTAACATTATTACCTGAAGTAGAGGAATACAGTTGTGAGCAATGCATGTACCCTCAATACTTCCTTGTCATGTATTCCTGGTGTTCATGAACCACTCCTTCTAAAGGATCAGTGAGCCCTGGAAGGTGGGTGTTACAGAAAAAAGGGACGCTCTCTTCTTCTGGAATTTGGCTTCAGGCCTCATAGCAATAAAGGGCTCAGCTGGCAATGCTGGTGCTCTGGAAGTCTTGCTTATATGACTGTGACATTTGGGCTCTGTGCTTCCTCTCATGTCTTTGACTATAATGATCTCCATGTACATGCTTGTGCTTGAAATGTGTTTTATTTGATATTCTGGACTGCTGAGGGCTTGGGTTATCTTTTTTTTTTTTTTCTCCCCCACAAAATGGTCTTTTAAGGACATATTTGAATGTATTCTATGATTCCTTTTCTCTTGGTGTTTGTGATGCACGCTGTGCTTTGGCTGTACTGACTGGTGAGACCTTTGTGTTCCCCTCTGTCACAGCCCATGGCTGCATGGATGAGAGTGCAGGACCTGGTGTGAGAGGAGATGGGGCTGCAGAGCTCCAGGGGCTCAAGGCGTAGGTGAGAGAACAGCAGAAGAAAAGTAGTGACTGCCTGACTGGGGAAAGTTTCTGTTTGGTTTAATCATGGCCTTTTCTAGTAAAGACCTGGCCTCTGGCCCTGGGATGACTGGGAGCAGATGCAGAGATGGGACTTGGCTCATGAAGGCTAGAGGGAATCTGTGAGGTCCTTGTCCCTTTAACTTGTGCCCCAAAGTGTTGTCATTTGTTATCCGTGCAGATTTGGGTACTGTTTATCTCTGTGCAGGACCCAGCCTTTAGCTTTGTGGGTACAAATGGCATTAGGAGCTTTCTGCAATCTTGGGAGAAAGTCCACGGTCTTCCACAGCTCTGTGTGGGAGCAGAGATGTAAACTTTAACAGCTGTGACCACTTTGCATGCATGGGCTCGTGTGGTTCCTGGCAAGTCCTGCCTGGAGTGATGACGTCGGAGTTCTGACAGAAACCCATCCTGGGAGTTCTCACCCTCACCATACTGGTGACTTCCTTAGCTCTTCCTTCACCTGTCTTCACAGTTCAGGTTTCATTTACATCTTTCTACCCTCATGGTCCATATTCCCTTACAGTTTGTCATCAAACAATTTATAGGAAGTGCTTGTGCTCTTTTGTTGAACAAAAATCAGTGTTTAGGATTCTGAATTAACAACACAATGGGGAAGTGTTACTGCTGCTTTCTCTTCTCATGCAACCAGATGGGAGAAAGTGATGGGAAAATGGAAAAGATGATCATGAAGGTCACAGTTTGCTGAAGTCTCTGATGTGATGCTCAGGCATTTCCAAGTCAGAGCTGAACAGACAGCTGTCTTGAACAACCACATACAACACAAAGTGATCTTTGGCCCATCATAATGAAAAGGACATGAATCTATTTTTCTTAGAAGTTGATTTTCTTCAAAATAATGCTGCTAAAGATAGCATCCAGGGCTGCCTAAGGCTGCCTTTTCCTTCTAAGGAAAAACATTGGCATGGCTTTTTTTGTTTGAAATGTTTATGGAACTTATACCATCTGTTTCTGAATCACTTATTGATATAGAAGATACACTGCAGTGCCCAGTCACTTTGCTAAGTGTTAAAGGATTGGGAAGATTCTTGCCAGAAATCATAAATATTGGAGATATTTTTGCAGTTACTATGATATTATGTCAAATTTTAGCTGAATTTTTGCTGAGGTAGTTTATTTTTAACTGTTTTAAAATGCTTTAACAAGGGATTAAAGCAAAAGATAAGCGTGAATCAGATACTGTGAGAATTCAAATGGAAAAACATCCCATATTCTACAGTGCTTCTGAGAGATGGGATTCCAAACAAAGGTTTCTTTTTCTTTCTTTTGTTTTGTAAAGGTAATGGATCTATCTGTCCTCTTTCCTTTAAGGCATTTAATGGAGTCCAGGAGGGATTTACTTACAGGTTTGAGGGGAAATGACTAAACATTAGATACAGAGCAGTATTTCTTTTTCAGATAAACTCTACTGTCATCTTCTTTCAGACAGTTCCACATTTGATATACAGATGATGTATATTTTTGGCTTTATGTGGGTTTTTCTCAATAGATAAGTTTATTCACATGAATTTTTATGACTTTTATGTTGTAGCAACTTAGAGGGGGTTTCTTAGCAGCACTTTACTTCAGTGGCTCTCCATGTGTTCATCTACTTTAGTTTAACTGTGCACTTCATTTCTTCTCATTTGGCTGCTTCTTCTACGATATGTGTGCTGTATAAATCATATGTTTTTCACAAATAACAGTGTTAATGTATTATTGTTAAACAGGGATACATTTGATCTTGCAGTCCCCAGTGATTGCATTGTAGGTGTCTATTTGCTGCTCTTGGAGAACCTGAGTATCTGAAACATAGAAGTAAATATAAACCCTGCAAATTATTTTATAATGTATCCATAGGGTAGTTGTTTTTTTTCTCTATGATGGATTGCTTATGACTATTAGGGGAATTTAATTAGGTTTAATATTTGAATATGTTATTTTCAAATAGCTTTTGTATAAATATATTAGTCTTGTCTACATTAGGATTCTCTTTTTTATATTGCTCATAGATAACTTTCCTATTAGATATATTTATGACCTTCATAAAAGCTTGTTTATGTTCTCCAAACCCACCTGGAAATACATTTTTTCAGCCTCTCATATTTTAAAGCAGAAATAAGTCAAGACATGAGTGGAAAAGCTTAAACCCAATTAAGATCAAGCCCCTTTCAGAATGAAAAGAGAGAAATCCTAACTTGAGATGTAAAGATTGCATACAATTAGATGTTACAATTTGGTTTAAGATGTAAATTTCAGTGCTAGAATCAGATATTCTGTATTAAGATTTCTTTCCTCCAGGCTTCTGCAGCAGGGAGAACTGAAATGCTGCTAATGAGTTTATGCTTCTCTACTTCAGAAGATGTTTGTATCATTAAACTAAAAAGCATAAAGTGGTGGCCTTTAGGGAGCATTTCCTTCCTTTTAGTAACAAAAAGTTATGCTGAAGATAAATAAAAATTTTCACCTTCTTGGAGCAAGTGGAAAAAAATAAAAAAGCATTCCTATTTGTCCTCAGGAAAAATGCTTTTACAGCTTGTCAAAAACGGCAAAGAAATAAAATAATTTAACCTATCAGTCAAAGAAGCATGTTAGCCTATAGTTTGGAAATCAGGAATGTAGTTTGAAAGGGAAACTAATTAGGGCATATTGAATGTTAACATGCTTAAGGAAGGATCATAAAGAACCTGAAATATTGAATGTATCTCAGTCTCTTCAACAGATATAAGATTTTCTGGTGGTGAATGCACAATAGAGAATTACATGCTTGTTTGTTAGAAAATGTGTGTTGCAAGTAGTGTTTGGAATATGAATAATGAATTTACCCATCTGGTTTTTATTCTAAGGGGAGAGACAATCCCTTGAAGTAGAGGCCCCTCTGAGCAACTGCCATCCAAAATAAGTCTGTTCTCTCAATTAACTTAGCAAACCAGTATTTCTGATTATCCATACTGTAACTGTGTTATTTCCCCTCTGGGCTATGTTTTGTGGAGTGAATAGACTAGTTTTCTCTGAGGTAAAATGGAAATGTGGTTTTGAGGTAGTTTTGGGATTGTTTCTGGACAGTGTGGATGAGATCCTGCCTGTTTATCTCCCTTTTGTAGCAGAATCCCAATAGGTTTTACATTTTGACATCCCCACATGCTCACTCCTAGCAGGGTGGTCTGACAGAATCGTGCTACCGAAGCCGTTGTGACAGCTCTCAAATTTCAGGCATTTTGTCCAAGGCCTCATTAAGGCTACAGGCTGATGTGTGATACTGCAAATATTCTTTCTGCAAGTTTGAAGTCTGTACTCAGATTCCAGCAGAAATGTTCTACAAGGTGTTTCAATTGTGATGAGATTCTACAGTGTCTTGTTTTATCCCTGCCCCTTTCTTTCACAGCTTTTAGAAGGTTTGGCAGAGGCTGATGCAATGTGAGGAGCCAGACACCAAGTCTAGGAACAGGGATATGACTGCATTTTGCTTTTTTTCTTTAACCCCCTCCCCTGAAATGAGCCAAGGCCTTGGCTGCTTTTGCAACTGCACTGCTAAGAGTAAGATTTTTGTAAACTTGTTCATACTTTGTCCAACTGAGAAGAATATTTACTTAAGATGGACAAATGGTATGGGCCTTACATTTTCATTGGTCTTGGAATGTGTTAGCTATTTTTTTTTTACGTATGTTTATTGGAAAGCACTGGGGATAGAGACACGTCAGACACATCACAGGTTCATGTAAAAAGTCTTCTATATAAATTGTCCAAATATACAAATATATATATATATAGTCCAAAGTCTTCTATAATATCATCTAGGCTAATGTGGGCTTTGCTTAAAATAAGGGTAGATTATCTTAACAGATATGAGAATGTGTCTGTGCTTTCTTGGGCCTTTGAATTAAAGCAATTTAATGTTGTATTTTCTAGTCAGTACAAACCCCTGTCACTCAGATGAGTTGACGTGCAGTTAGAGAAAGCCAGAGTATGCATGCTGATTGTTGTGGTTGGTTGGTGTTCTCTGAGTATTTTTTGCATTCAGAACATATTTTTGTGCCATATTTCTTTTCAGTATGTTTATTCCAATAAACACTCTTGAGTCATATGGTGATTATGACTGCACTAATAGCGCTAAAATAGTATCTCATTTTATGAGTAGAGTCATGATGTTTTTATAGTCTCTTTTGTTGTTGCTTAGTTTTTTTAAAAGTAATCTTAGTGAAGGCTTCAAGAAACTGTATTTACAGTGTTGGAGACAGAAGTTCTCTATTTCCTCTTCCTCACTCATCACAGTTTGTTTTGTGACAGGAAAATTGTACTTTAAAATGACTGAATGGGCATGTTGACAAGACTTTGGTCCAATTACATTTTCAGGATGAAATTTTACACTACCTTAACATTGCAATAGAAAGTTCTTAGGTACTAGTGTGACAGCTGTAGTATAGAAGGTCACTGTTGGTCATATCATAACACTCATATCTGATGCTCTAGAACATCATTGTGTTGATTTATTACCCAAATGCAGAAACAAGGTTTCTTCATTACAGACCCTTGTTCTCCCAGCATCTGGACTACAGTGTCCTTTTCTATGATATATGCACATCTTTGGCATTCTCTCTTGTAATGCTCCTGATTTGTATAGATTAATTTATCTCATGGTGAGTGTGGTGTATCCAATACATGGACAAAATTTTATAGCATAATTTGGCTCAGTAAAGCTTGTAGCATCATCTGGGCTGTAATTTTGTAGAAACAAGCAGTTCAATCCTGTCCTCTTCTGTTTCGGATTATCTTTATAATTGTTCTGTGTGTTATTTAAAGAAAGGTAATGTGCAGACAGTATAAATCTGCTTCTTTGCAGTAATAGCATAAAATATACTTGCATTTTATTTATGCAGGGTAAGATAGTCTGTCATTTTTTCTTCTACAAGCTAAACATAAGCACAGAAACAAACAGAGCAATTAAAATTGACAGTTCAAAAATGAAAGATTCTATACAACTTGGAAAAATATTGGCCAAATCAGTTTTAGCACATTATGAAATATTGGCTATGGAGGCTGAAATCCTCCTTCACTGTCTATTGCTATCCCGGGCTCTGCAGCTTCTGTGCCGGAGCACGAGGTGCTGCGATCTTCCAGAAGTGTCTCCAAAGCGAAGGCGCTCAGCAGCATCAGCCGCACACACCCACACGCGCACACAAACGCACGCACAGCTTCAGTAATACGGGTCAGCGGCAAAGAGGCAGGAAGGGGCTTTGCATAGAGTTCCACAGGAGCAGTTTATTGCTTCCACACTGTGAAGGATTCCAGGGGCAAAGACCAGTGGGGGGAACCTGGAGTGGAGGACTTTCTATGGCGTGGGACAAATAAGGTAACAAGGGGGCGGAGAGGCTCACGAGCCAACCAAGGGAGCAGAACTGGGGTATATTACCGCAGCAGGGCAAAGCATTCTGAGAGAAGCCTTTCTGGTCACCCTACCCTAGGGAGGGTTCTCTGGTACCAGGGACTGTCTCACCAGCTGACTCTCTTAGTTCCTTGTACCGTGGGCTTGCTGGCCTCCACAACTGTCCTTTAGTTTCTGGCAAAAGAAATTCTCAGAGAAGCTTAAATTTGTAGAAATGGGAGAAAAAAAGTTCCTCTAAAATTTTCCTATGCTAGAGAGATGACAGCACTGCATACTTCCACTTGTTTCTTTAAAATTAGAAGATGATATATTTCAATCCTATATGTATAAATTAAATTGTCAGCACTTGAGCATTTACTGCTATAAGTGGGCATTGTTAAGGTTGTTGATTATATGCTGATTTATTTTATCCTTTAAATGGCCTTTGCCAGCAATGTTTTGGGAATGCTACAGGTAAAAGCCAAAGCTATGATCATGTTTTAGAAATTCATCTTGGAATACTAGTGCTACTGCCAGGTTATTTTTCTCCATAATATTAATATGATTGGAGCACAGAGCTAAGAAGAATCAAAATTAGTATCATCTTTGCTAAAAAACTTGTTTTTTGTAGCTTTCACGACCTTACAAATTCAAAGGTGTTTTAAAGTGAAGTAATTATAGTAATATCTATTACTTGAAGTATTCTGTTACGTAAGTTAATCTACGCACTTTGTTGTGTTTCTTAGAATTTTATTAAGTCTGATTCCATGTAATTTGAGAATAGTTTAAGAGCAATATTAGCATGGTGCTTAGGTTACAGGAAACAATTGGTGCCATTCCCTCATAGTCTGTCACAATCTTTGTTCTGCTACTGTTTATCTATTCACATTTCAACTCCTGGCTGGGCACTTTTCTTATGCCTGAGGTTGGTATATGCAGCATGCCCTGATGTTTCCACTGGTCAGAATCACTATACCTCTGTAAGCTCTGAGGAGTTTCATGGAGCCCATGTCCTACTGAGGTAAATTTTACTGTCCTCATTCATAAGGCAGTAGCTCAAATTGAATATTCAGCAATATGCACAAATATATATGTGATCCTTATATTAAATATCTGTGTGTCTATTTGTTTTTAAGTTTTCTGTTGGAACGTCTTGTGAATTGATTAATATTTGAGAAATTCTGCCTGAAGATTTTTTTTGTTTTTCATATGAATTACTCCATTCGAGGGAGTTGTTCGAGGTATACACTTTAGGAACTACTCAGAGCTTGGAGACTTATGTTCTGACAGGACAGTTAAAATAAAAATCTCAGACACACGAATTATGTCTTGTCTTACAAGCTCTCAAAAGGGAGAAGTGTTGCTATATTTCTCTAATATCTGAATTCCTTTTTGCAAGGACAAAATACAGTCTTAACTCTGATGTCAGCATAGATTTCATTATGTTTTAACATAGCAAAAGCATTTAAATAGTTTATTTTGCTATGTAATATTCTACTGTACAATCTTCTTCCAATTCGTGTCTCAGAAAAAATGAAAAGATCTGAGAGGTCTGACAAGACAAAAATGAAGGGGACAGAAATGCAGAAAGATAAAAAGAAATGGTTTATAGGAGAAGATCAGAAGTTAGGTAGATTAAAAGAGACTTCTTGGATAGTCCAGTTTTCACACAGTAATGATTTTCTAAAGCTTTGTCATTGGCATTCCAAGGAAATACAGAAAATTATCTCAGTAGCTCTACATTGCTATTGTATTCATCCTTCTCTGCTGACAATTTTTGTTTCTGTGCCAAGAAGTGGAAAATTTGCCAATTCTTTATTTCCTCAGCAATCTTTCATAAAGCCTCAGGAAACTTTGTGCAGTTTTGGAGGTGCTCTCTCAAGTTGGGAACAACAGTGGAAAAAAATTAGTGGTTCGTATAAGGGTTGCTGAAGAGAGACAGAATAGGACACAGGTCATCGTGCTGACTGCCACGTGGCCTTGTTGTCCTTAGTTCTCCTGTTCCAGAATGATCATCTGCTGGCTCTGACTCTCGGGAACTTACAGTATAAGGACCACCTCTGTAAAGCCAGGAACTGTCCTTTCCTCACTGTGATCGAAAGAGACATTACTTATTTAGGTTTCTTTTAACTCCTGCAACTAGCTTCCTGTTCACAGCCTTACAAGAGGAATTTCCTGCTAACATATGCTGAGTAAATTCCTCAGTATGTGGAACAATCTTGTTTGAGATGTTAAATTTTACTCTTTTTGTAAAACAACTGTTACATCTTTTCTTTTAACAGCAAATTCCTACAGCCTGGAACTCTTGTAATTTTTTGTGTGGTTAGAGGTCTGGTATTTTTACCTTTGGACAATATTGCCTTGACACTGTTTAATTAAAAAACTATATAATATGCAGCTAATCTACAGCTATACAATATTTACTAGCTCCAGCTGCCACTCAAAGGGTCGTTATCTCAATGCCTTAGCAATGGTTTTATTTCACCAAAACCAAATCATATCTCCTTGGAGTTCATCCCAGAGTTTGATCTTCCCATATTAATGAATTTTAGTGTAACAGAGTGAGTATTCTGTGTATAATTTTCTTTCAGGAAAATGAAATTAAATAAGTAATAAAATGTAGTCAGTTTATTTATGGGAAATAAAAGCAGTCTTTTTCTCCTGAAAGATGCAAAGAGCTGTGTCTATACAAACTCCCTTGCTTACTATGCAAAGGTGAGTAATCTGTCAGTATGTTGCCAAGAATCTGGGCTGAACCCATGATTTGACAAAATATTTGTCACAGAACACAGAGATTTTACTCAAATCAGTGAGTAAAATAATTTTCTTTTCATTTTAAAAATCACTCATCAAAACCTTTTTCATGTGCTGCTGTATCTTTATTAGCTGAGATCATTGCCAGGTCTAAATTGCAGGGAATATGGCAGAATATGGCCTACTCTCTGAAGTAAGAAGTCATTAATTTTGGTTGCTCTTTTTTCCTTTCCCTGTATTCACATCTTTCAAAGCTGATTAAACTTGTGGGAATAGGATGATTTACCTCTAAGTTTCCCACTTGTCTGATGTCTAAAACCTTGATAATTCTTTGCTGCTGGGTAACGCAAGAGGGGAGTGCCTTACCCTTGATTGATTGTTCTGGGCTGAAAAGTAGAAACAAGTACCAAAAATGAGGGAAACCTTCTCCAGAAGTCTATATGGTTCTGTGGTTTTTGACAAGGAAAACAGATGTCCTTAGTTTTCCACAAGCCACTAGGTGGCAATTGCAGACAAGTCAAGATTTCCGAAGGAATGCATGTGCATGTCCATACCAGGCTGGCATTGGTATGGTGACCTTGTTCATTTTCCTATTTTCTCTGTTTATTGAGATGCGTGCCATATTTTGAGAATTATGTCTCCAGACTGTCTTGAAATTGTGTTTCATATAGAAGTCACAGAAAATAACTGTTTATTCCTTTACAAGTATAAGTTAATGCTGCTATGTGCAACAATTAAATGCGGCAATTTTCCCAAAGTTTTTTAAAAATTATTCTTTCTGTGTAATTTCTCATGAGTGAGTCGCCTCCAGCTTTGCAGATGCCAGATAAATTGAGTGAATTTGATGTTGTGAGTGCCCTCAGGATTCAGTCTTCTTGTTCTGCATTGCAAAAAATGCTCTTCTGGGCAGGGTAAAGTTTTCCTTGCTAGTTCTACAATGGCTTTGGCCTTTAGCAACGGAGCAAGTGGAGTGTTGATTGTTAAGGAAGTAGCTCACTGAACCTGTGCTTACCTTTCTTCTCAAACTGATCAAATGAGGTGTGAGAGCACAGTTTATCGGTAGGTGTGGTCCCATGTAGAGCAAGAAAAGACAACTGAAAACGAAGGAGAAGGAGTGAGATAATTTTGAAGAAGCAAATAAACCAGAGGGAAAAGTAAAGAATAACAAAAATTAAAAAAATTAAAAAGTAATTCGAAATTTAGAATATAAAGCTCAAAGGACTTGTCATCTACGTATCTATTAGCATTGTAATGAAGTCTGGTCTTACAGACCAAAGTCTTACTTCTGCTCCAAAAGTATTACAATGCTAGTCATCAAACAGATGCCATGGATTAAAAAGCTTACTTCATGTTTCATTGTGTAGAGCTGAGTTCATGTTCAAAGAAACTATTCAAAGAGAATAGTTGTGGCCTAATTATTCTAATAAACTTTCTGGAGAAGAAGTTGCTAAGAGAACTGCAGAAACTTTCGACTTATAATGCTTCAATTTTTGCTGGAGTGCTACATTCCATGATAGAAAGTAGAATTTTGCTGCTCTGAACTTTTTTCAAATGGAAAAGAAAATCAGTGTATTTCTCAAGTATGAGGAAATAATTGGTTTCCTGAAGCAGCATCTATTAGAGTAATTAAATCTAACAAGATCACAGTCCCAGTAAATTTTATTGCTTACAAGAAATGCAACTAGTTTTTGCTATTTGTTTGCACTGGTACCCACTGTAAAACAATAATTAATTCCTTTATTTTGCTCTAGTGTTTGGCACTGTGCCTCGCTAACAGCAGGTGGCTTGGTCACCACATCAAAGGATATGTACATGATAACTTTACCTGGTCTAACTCCTTCCTTATATCTGCTTGGTCTAGCTCGTGGCTATTTTTTAACTTCCCTCATGACACATCCATCCTGTATGCATTTATGAATGGATACTCTTATTTTAGTAGTAAGTTTTGTCTCCATTCTTATTTTTAAGTAAGGCCTTAGAACAGTGGGGGAATTAGTCAGAATCAAGTGCCCAAAGAATAGTCAGCAGCCACCTCTGCACATTCCTATTTATTTCAGTAACTACGTGTTACGTTGCTTTGTTCCCCTCCCTGCAGCTTGTAGGTATTTAGATGGACATATTCCATAGAGGTTTAGAAATGCAGATCTGGGTAGTTATAGATTAATGAGCCATTTTGTAGTTAAAAAAAAAATGCATATAGCTATTGATGCCTTTGTATACAGACATGGATGTCTATTCTGAGAGTCACTGGGGTTGATGGAGGTTACTTGTTCAAAATAGCAGTTTATGCTACTGAAAATGTAAATAGAGAGGAAGAGAGATGTATGGGTTAGCTGATGCCATATAAAAAACAGAAAAGGGAATTATAGGAAACATTATCAACAACCCTACTTGATGAAGAGTGAGAAATATTTAAAATGCACCACTGGTCTCTGAGATTAGGTGAAGTCTAACTACTCTGAATTGAAAGGCAGTTCATCCAATATATGTCTGTATACTGTAGTCCTTGGAAAGAACTGAAATAGCATACTGGTTTTAATCTAGGAAGGAATAAAAAATCAATGGCAAATGAAGATGTAGAATGTTGGATACCAAAATAGAAAGCTCAACAGAGTCTAACTGACTGAGAAGAAACTCGTACAACTGGGAAACTATCTATTTGTTTGATTTTGATTAGGTATTGTTTCATTGATAATTCTACTCCCCTTGGATACAGTGACTTTCCTTATGGATTAGAGCATCATTTTTTCAAGGCCTGAAGCTGTGTTTGTGAGGCTTTAAGAGACATCCAGAGTCCATCGGTTCTGAGTCTCCTTGCCAGGACTGCTGGAGATTGTCTAGTGAAGGTTTGAACATCTCCAAGGATGGAGGTTTCGGAACTCCTCTGGGCAGCCTATTCCAGTATTTGACCATTGTCACAGTACGAAAGTTTTTCTTACATTAATGGAATTTCCTGTAATGGTTTCTGATTGTCACCTCTTGTCCTGTCATCGGGCATCAGTGAGAAGAACCTGGCTCTGTCTTCTTTACATGCACCCGTCAGGCATTCTGAGTAGAGGACAAGGATTGTTGTCACTTGGCCTGCTGGTCATGTTCTTCCTGATGCAGCCCAGGATGCTGTTGGCCTTCCTGGGTACAAAGGCTCATTACTGGTTTATGCTCAACTTGTTCTTCACCATGATCCACAGGTCATTTTCTGCAAAGCTGCCTTGCAGACTGTGAACTCTGTGGGATAACCCATTTCTCCAGATGCCTGAGATCCCTCTGAATCGCTTACCTGACATGTCAGGCACTCTTCAGGGTTTTGGATTGCCTGCCATCTTGCTGAGGTTGCATCAGTCCTGTTATCCAGGTCATAGATGGAGGTGTTGGGCCTTATTTGCCCCTGGGCTGCTCCAGTAGTGACTGACCTCCAGCTGGTCTTTGTGCCACTCGCCAAAGCCCTTTGGACCCGCAGTTCAGCCGGGTTTCAGTCCACCTCACTGTCCACTTATCTAACTTGCACTTCAGCAGCTTCTCTGAGGCTTTTATGAGTGAGTGTTTTGAAAGCCTTGCTGGAGTCAAGGTAAACAACATCTGCTGCTCTCCCTGCATCCACAGAGCTGGTTACTGCATTGCACAAGGCTGTCACTGGTTAAACACGATTTCCCCATTCTAAATCCATGCTGACTACCCCAGACTGTCTATTCAACTTTAATATGTTTGCAGATGTTTTCTAGGATTATTTGTGCCATCATCTTCCTGGGAACTGAGGACAACCTCATTGGCCTGTAGTTTTCTGAGTCTTCCTTCTTGGCCTTATGGAAGATAGGAGTGACAGTTGCTTTCTTTAGAAATCTCCCCTGATCATCACAGCCTTTCAGACATATTGAAACTGGGACCTTGGCTTCATCTATCCTTCTATCAGTTGGAACTGCTGGAAGTTAATTTTGGATTATGGCCTTTTATTTTATATTAAAATAATTATTTTATTTTAGTTATTTTTTCATGTTTTTTAGTTTTTAAAAAAATAATGCTAGGGTTTTCTTATTAACCATCTACTAGAGTAGCCTAATTTTTTTTTCCCCTCACTCAGAAACAATGAAGTATTACAATAGTTAACTTCCACAACCAGCTTTTCCACCACACTGTATCAAGTATTCCTTCTTGTCTGTTGGAATGTGATTTTTCAGGGAGGGCAATTTTGTTTCTCTGTCACATCTAACAAAATGTGGATACCCTTTTCTAACAATAAGGCAGAACAGTCACATCTCAGATTCGATCTGTGAAGGATTTGCAGAAATACTTGAAATATACACATGAAAGCAAAAATACAGGCTGTATTATGTAGTCCAAGGTGGTGATAATAATTTGCCTAAGCCACATTAATTTTCCACTTCTGATACTGTAAAACAGTCACCTGACTCAAGCAGAGGAAAGCTTGCTATTTGGAAGACTCTTGTGAGATTGTCTCCTTATTTCTCTATTCCTTTAAACATGTAGAGTAAATTTATCTCATCAGATTTGATGATCTAAATCTTAGAATACATCACCTCCAGGGGAACCTTAGGACGACTTGTCAGTATGTGTCTTATACAGATAGGTTGAACTACCCACTGGGATTCCTGTCTTTGCTGGCTATGGAGGGATTCTATACAGCTAGTTTAGGCCAACAACTTGCCTAAAATTAGTTAATCTAAAATTAGATGAGAGGGATGTGTTAAACTATTCCAATAGCTTGAAGATGAGCATTACAACTCTCATGTTTCTTGAGTTACCTCTTTTCTGAAGATCTATTCAAATTATGAGTTGTTAACTAATTTACAAGTGAAAAGACATTTTGCACTTGTAATTACTTATTAGTCTTTTCCAGAATTATTAGTAACGCTTTTAAAATTGCATTGAAAGCAGACTTTGTACAGATGCTCGCAATAAAAACAAGATAGCAATATAGTGGTTTATTTTTACATTGTAGATAGATCCTGAAATACTGTGTTTTTTAAAATTCAGTTTGTTCAGGATTTTGAAGCTAATGAGACAAGGAAAAACAGCAGTTAGAGTAACTATAAACAATTCTTACTTGTGCTGGAAATTGCCTGACTAAGTACATGTCACAATACCAGTGCAGAGCCAAATGAAAAGGCCCTCTACAGCCTCTGTTAGAATAGTTCTGTAAGTCAGAATTAACTTTTTTTTAATGTGTGTAAAATTAGGCTCCCACTTTTATTCATGTCCAGGTACATAATAAAGGACTAAATTTTCTGAATTTCTGAGGATCTACTAGATTCCATGGCCACTCAAACTGCCTATTATTCGTACACTGAATAATACCTGGGCACTGATTCTCCCCAACTTGTTATTGGTGGAAATCAATAGTTGCCAATAGGAATGTTAGTTTTATGTACAGATTAAATAACCACTTGCTTCAAAATATGATTTTAAAATATACATTACAGTAAACATTGCCACAATGGTATTTTTAAATGTTTCTAGAAGCTAAAGAATAAAATATTCCAGTTGGCAAGTGTTTATTCTGGGTACTGGTGGACCAAGAGCAGTGTTCCTAGTTTTAACCCATGCTGTGAAAGTATTCTGTATGTTATGTGGTAGTTTCCTATCTCTCTCTCTGTATGGTGCTGTGGCAGGTGTTCAACTTTAATACTTTTAACTGTACAACTTTAAGGGTGGTACTAAAACTAGGAATGATACTGTTGTGGTTTGGGGATTTTGTTCTTTTGCTTCTGCTTTAAATTTCAATATCTTTTGCTGTCTTGTTACATCCCTCAAGTTTAAAATTATAATTTTGAGTTGAAAATTGCATAGAAAATTATCATTCTGATTTGGAAATTATAAGCACTATTCCCACCCTCTGAATTCCCAGTATTACATAATATTAGTATGATCATCTAATTCCTGAACCATTTGCAAATTAATTACATGGAATGACAAGATCAGAGCTTGATACACATTCTCTTGTCATATGTTACTTTTCTAGATAAAGAGTCATAATGACACAAAATAACAGAAAGGAGTTGTCATGTGCATCTTTGATGCTTTACCAGAGGTGTATGAACCCAGATCTTAAAAAAAAAATCTTCTGCTGATCCTCATCCTGCATGTTGATTGATAAAATTAGCTCTATTTTTTAACCTGTACTGATGTACTGTAGCCAGTAAAGAGTTCTATATTTATTTTATCATGCATTTCAAAAAAGTAGGAATAGATTCTAGAAAAAAATCCTAGAGGCTGAAGAATATTCAGTTCCTTTAGACTTCAGGCAAGATTCACATGTGTTCTTTTCTCAGAAGTAATGCACTATATCTAAAAGACACAGGTTAAAATAAGAATAAAATTATTTTTATTGGATTACTAATTATCTTCTACGGTGCATCCAGAGATTAGTCTTTGGAAAGGCTGCCAATGAGAAATTGTTCTTAGAAGCTTCCAGTTTTCAAGGAAGAGCAAATATTCAAAAGTGTCTGCAGATGCAGAGTGTGAAGATTCCTTTGAAAGGCAAAGTGGTTATTCTTACTTCTTATATGGGAAAAACTTGTTGGCACTAGTATCACTAATGCTGGTAATAAACTGCTCATAAACATATTTTCATAAACTTGCACTTACTAAGCCTTTTTATTCTTCCTGTTTGTAGAACATTCAAGGTATCTCTAAACATCCAGTTACAATTACAAAGAAACAGTACATAAAAGGTAAGCTGTGTTTTTATTAAGATGAAAAGACAGTTTTATCTAATTATTTTACCGAGTGGTATTATATTTTTATATAGACTGATAGCTCCAGCATTAAATAACAGATGATCAATGCTTTGTTATACATTAGCAGTTAAACCAATTACTTTTTCTGGTTGTTCCTGAAAAAAAGTTTGGTGTTTCAGCCCTGATCTAAATAGTTACAAGCTTTTAGGGATTTTTTTGTTTCCCTCACTTTTTCCAGATGAAATTATGCATCTTAAATATCCTAGGGATGATTTTGTGTGCGTTCAGCTCATAAGGCTCTGTCTCAGTCAATGTTTAAGCTGGGTCATCTTAATAATACTCACATCTAAACACCAGTAGTTAGTGTTGTTTTTGGTAACAGAAGTGGATTTAAAGCAGATGGTTCAGAGAGAATCAAAGTAAAGTCTAGAAAAGCATGAGCCAAGTGATAAAGAGAGAAATGCACAGTAGCAGACTCAAATATAAGAGAGAGACTTTGGAACATACATTCTCCTTGAATGCCTGCGGCCACAGCTGGGCAGTGCTGCTCACTGTGGTGCTTGGTTCTCTGCTAAGGGCAAGCCTTGCCTTTCACAGCTATTCACTCCCTCTGTTGGAAATAATAAAGGTCATTAAACAGGACGCTATGGAAGATAATGTAAAATTTTGATAATAGTTTTATTTTATCTACATGATTCAGTTTTATAGGTATTTTTTAAAAGTTGCTATAAAAAACTGTGTCAGCAGGGGCAGCATAAACCTGAGGTTCTGGGCATAACTGTAGCACATGAAACTTTGGAGATTTTGTTAATGATCTTATGTGCTTCTCAGAAATGTATTTCTAAGTTTTTCCTGTGTCAAGACACTTTTTTTTCTATTTTCTTCACTTTTATACTGACCAGAGTCTGTTTCATTTCAAACCACCATTCTTCCCTACACTATGTCAAGTGATATTCCCTGGATGTACTTGGTTTCTAGTACCTTGCGTTAGTGTTAAATGATATTATTGGGGATTTCTGTCATTACAGTTTGGATGCCTATGACAGCTGTATGTTCTCAATATTATATTCCCCTTCCACCTGAAACTCAGAATTTGGTTATTAACACATTGCTGTGGCATGTTCAAAGATGCAAAAATGCATATTTTTACTTCTTTTTATAGACTCTTCTTTATGAATGCATCCTTTATTAAGTGATCTGTGAATAATGTTAGTTGTATATATTTGATAGCTTATGTTTAGGGAAGAGTTTGGATTTGAGAAAGGAAGTAAGCAGTACTGCAAGGATGGTAGAGGTTAAGTTGTATATGACTGATATAGTGAAATAATTGTGATGCTGGCACTTGATGCTCTGCTAGATTGCTTATATTGCCATTTCTGTGGTGTTAGATGTGTGTTTGGTATAAAACATCCTATGGTTTGCAACACAGTATTTTTGAACTGGTCTTTGGGATTTAAATGTCTGTCACATCTCTAGGAAAAGAAGAGGACATAGTAACTATTTCTCCAAGAACATTGTTTGTTTCAAAAAAAGGGTGTACATTTTTAGCAGCAGGTAAGAGAGTGTGTATTATTATTCTCATACAGATTAATATTCACAGTTCTGTCATGTCTTTTTTTGCTCTCCTTTGGATGACATATTTTACAAGGCTGTCAAATCTCTTAGTATCAACTAATATTGTTATATGATGTGTATTCCTTATTATGCTTTGGAAGTGGGTGATCTTTAAGCCTTGTCACTAGAAACAGAGTTAGTAAGATTAATTGACACATGAAGATAATGAAGGAATGAGACACTTTGTGATCCATAGCTGGAATATAATATCTTCAGGATGAGCTTCTTACAGGCATCTGTCTTTTTTGGGCGTGAGGAAGTGATTGAATACTGCAGGCTTACATTTTAATTAGTGATAGTTTGGTTAAAATGCAAGTATGTTTTTATTTTGGAGCAATAGATGCATTTTAACACTGTTTTCTAGACTTTTCCCATATTGAGTTAAGGATTCTTGCTGACTTATCATCTGAACCAGAACTTCTGAAACTGTTCCAAGAACCTGAAATCACTGATATCTTTTCTACACTGGCTTCTCAGTGGTAAGATAAAATCTTGCATATTTTAATAGTAATTAGACAAAATAGTAAGAATAACCTAAGCTATTGTATTACTGCATAATGATAACAAAAGACAGTATTTTATTACTATATCTACTGTTCATACTATTTTAACACCATGAATTCCTTTCTGTCTTTCTGAGCCTTTTCTTCTCCACTGTGTTTAATTACCACGTATCAAAATGTTGCAATCCAACCGGCCAGTGTGAGCCTTGTGACTAAAGCTGGTGCAATGTTGCATTGTGAACAGTGGTTGCTGATAACTCTCTCCTTGTATTATTTTTATTCGATTCTTTTTAAAAATTGAGCGGCAGTTAGATAGGTTTTCCATCTGAAAAACTGCAGAACAGCTTTACTCAGTAAAAGAACAAGCATTTTTGAAATTTACTTATCTATCCAATAGAAGTATTGGAATCAAATCACATATATTTAAGAAATGGAGACTAGCGCTTATGGGATTCCTTTTGAACTAATAAAGTTTAGTGCTTCCATATTCTGATGGAGGACTTAGAAAAAGTGGTACCCCAATAACCAAAATAAAAGGTAGATTTTTTTATCTCCATATCTATATAATTATTTACTGATCTCTTCAGTATGCAGATTAAAAGATTAACTATCAAAAAAAGATGGAATATTAGTTACTTAGCTGTTGAAGGTATTTTATATTGTTTGTATTATGGTGATGCCTAAAAATCTCACTTGAGACTGGGACTCCCTTGTCTCAAAAATGCATGAGCATTCAATAAGTGACAGGATAGATGTCAAGAAGCTTGCGGTTTCAACATATAGGTCAGAAAAAGATTGAATAAAATGGTGTAGCATAAAGCTGTTTGAACAGACTGAAGTTCATGTAAATATTATGCAATTTTCTTATTTTCTCTGTCTCCCTCTCTCTTTTATCTTTTTATCTCCATTTTTAGTTGGAAGATTGTTAGCTGAAAATGAAAGCACAAATACGTATGATTGAGCTTAATTCTCATCCTACAGTTTCTAAATTTTTGCAGGCATAGTCTTCCCAAACATGGTATTTCCTACACACTTCCGTAGTTCACAGAATCTTAGAATCCTGGAATGGTTTGGGCTGGAAGGGACCTTAAAGACCATCTGGTTCCAGTCTGCCTGCCAGGGGCTGGAACACCTGCCTCTAGACCAGGTTGCTCAAAGCCCCATCCAACCTGGACTTGAACACGTCCAGGAATGGGGCATATTTGTTAATGCTCTGAAGTCATACAAAGAAACAAAATGGAGCTCACATTATAATTATCCTGCTACCAACACCTGACCCAGTGCTTGAGGCATGTGCATTCTGGCAGAACAAAACTCAAGACCACAAACATTCCACTGAATATATCTATGGAAAGATCACCTTTCTTTTAGAGTTTCTTAGAAGCTTCTCTTGATACTGTAATAAATTCTTAGCTCTAACATGATATCGCCAGAACCTCATGATGGAGTTAAATCCTTATTTTAGTTTGATGGTTTATTGGAAATGTATGCATGAAGATGAGTCAAATTTTGTCTCAGCTCTGGGCACGGCTCCAGAAATACCATTCTATTCAGCAATCTCACGGCTCTTGGCAGCCGTCAACCTCTTGCAGTTGCTACACGGTAACTTTAAATTTAATGAAATATTACAGGCAAATATTTTTATCAGACAGAATTGTCATGGTGTGTCTACAAAATCATTACATAATGATTCTGCTGACTCTTCTCTTAAGCTTCAGGAAAGCTAATGCTTGGAAGAAAATTTCTATTGAATCTATTAGATGACTTATCAGTCACAGAAACATGAAGGGCGTGCTTGATCTCATCTAACCTTGGACATCTGTCACATACTTGGAGAGATTCATTTGGCTGACTGCTGATATGCCCTGTGTAATAAGGTCGATTTCACATTAAAAGTGTTGACTTCTCGCCATTGAGAACAAAGCAGGTCTGGGATGGCCAGCTCAAATGTAGACATCTGTATTTGTTCTGATGAATTGAATTCCTTCTGTTGGGTTAGTTCCAACTGAACTCATCTTGGATTTTTGAATGTTGTCCTAAATTTCTTTGGCACCAAAGAGAAGATATAAAATTACAGGCTTCACAAATGCTTTCTCATTCCAGATACTTATTCATCTCTCATAGTCCACTATTGATAAATAAAATCTTTAGGGCCAACAATTAGTCAGTTGACTTTATTGTAGTTGATTCTACTCACTAGTATTAGAATGATTTATGAGAAGAGCAAAATAAACAAGAAACTTTTTATCTCTTCTTGGTTGTCTGGTTTTCTCTGAGTGTTAATCCTTTAAAATCTGTGCAACTGATACATCAATGGGCATAGCAAATATTTCATTCTGTTTGAAGGAGTTGCATGTTGTTACTATTTGTAAATATTTTCTGACATATTTTGTACAATTGGAAAACCTTGACAAAAAAAGGTTTTTTCTCTAAGAGATCTGGAAGGAATGGATTTGTTTCTGAAACTCCCTTTCCAAAGACAAAAAATTAAGTTAGTGTTAGTGTCTAGTAGCATTTCAGCTTCTGAATGCATGTCAGCTGATATCTTTTAGAGGTTTTCTGTATATAAAAATTCTTAGACTGATGAATATTAAATGATAAATAGAAAAGAATACATTATTACATAGAAATCTGAGCCACACTCCAGAGTCCAGCCAAGTTTTATATCAGTTTATTCACTTAGTTTTTCTAAACGTCATGGCTTCTCCACTGAAATGTAACTCCATTCCTTAGCTGCCCTTCAGACTAAAGCCTTCTGTCTGAAATCCAACCTTTTAAAAAACTTTCACAGGCTTTTTATAGCATTTGGCAGGAAATACACATGGGTGGGCAGTTTCTGCAAAGAGGTGAACTCTATGAGTTTCTGATTAAATAAAGATCTCTTATGTATAAAAGCTTTCCTTTCATAATTTGGTTAGGCATTCTGTACTGTGACTCAGCCTGTCTCTTGTTCCTTAGAGATGCATCTCTTTTGGAACCCTGTTGGATGGATCCATGTTTCTATTAAGCATTGTTCATATGGAATCTTCGTACTCTTCACCAGTGCAGGTAGAGATGCATAAGTACGTGTCAGCCCAGACTGTGTCTGTATGTTGTAGTAAAGGTCTGAGTGGAGGAATGAACTTCCATGCTAAAATTCAGTCATGGGCAACACAATACCCAAGCCACCGACCCCAGTGAGAGGCAACGCTCCCGGCCAGGTTGGGCTGGGATCTTGTGCTGCTCTGGTGAGCTTGCTGAGACAGCTCATTTCAGGAGTAACTCAGCTCCACCACCCTGTGCTTCTCTGCACTGTGTTCAGCTGTTTGCTGGAGACACTGCTTGCTGCAGATAGTTTCTTAAGTATTGTATCTCTTTGGCAGAACTGTCTTGAAATTGCTATTCAGGTAAAACTATCAGAAGCTGCAGTTAACTACCACAGAAGCACAGAATGGTTTGTGTTGGAGGGGGCCTTTAAAGATCATCTAGTCCACCCCCCTGCTATGGACAAGGACATCTTCCACTAGACCAGCTTGCTCATCTCTGCCTTGTATGGTCAATATATTTTCTGGTCATCTAACATAGTTACCCCAGCTAAAACTACGATTGTAGAGATTTTGATGTTCACTTGTATATGCTTAGTGCTTAGTTCCCCTGCGATGATGATCATAAGGTATTACCAAAATTATCTTAAAGTGACTCCTCTGTTATGTCCTACAAAGAGAAAGCCTTAAAGACAGATCAACACCTGCTATTACAACAACACCAAGTATGCATTACGTTAATGACATATTGAACACGTGGCAAAGTTTCAAGGCTTGCCTAAACTTTTAAAAATTAATGATACAGTGGATTCTAGCTACCTGCAAGTTCAGCTTGTGTTAAGGTGTCTTGATGCCCTATGACAGTCATAATCCTTTTAAATCCAAATCATCATCCCAGTGCTGAAGGTGACGAGAGCTGTCCTGGCAGCTGTCTGACTGGCCAAGAGACCTAACTGCTGTTACACATCCAAATGACAACAAACCTCAGTGTGAACTTTCTGTCACTTTTATAGCTTTTACACAATAGATGAAAAACAAATAATTGTATTTAAAATGCTGTTGATATGCATATCTTAACATCTCTTTCAAAAATAGGTGCTGAAAAATAAGTTTAGTCTTTTAGGTAGTCTGCAATTTCTTTGCAGAATTTCTTAATTCAATATGTAATGGTTACCAATTTCTTTCAAGCTGTTCTTTTGTCACCCTTCTCAGTAGGTTGTTGTTCCTCTATCATAGTATATGCTCATATTGACCAGATTGAGTCAAAAACCAGGAAAAGTATCTTGATTTAGCTAACCACCTAAACACACCATAGTATGGGGTTTCATCCTATCCAACATATGCCTGCTTTCCTGCCTGAATGCTTTTTTGAATTGGGATAGTACTGCTTCAGGGTCCCATGACTGGAGCATTAATCCGTACTTAAAATATTTGGGTAAGTACTTTCCTCTGTTTCTTTAGAATCTGTCTCAGACAACTGGAGATGCCCAGTAGTGACAAGTACAGCTGCAGCCAGCAGAGCAGAGTGGTGCCCTCCATCAAGGGTTGTGAGGGCAGCCTGGCCATACAAATGCAACTCTGTTATTTATGGCACTGAACTGGCTTAGCCAACTTAAGCTTGAAGATGTTGTCACTGTGATCCAGCGTTTGCTACACATTTCTGATATCTGCAAATTATGTCCTATGTTTTATGTTCTCAAGCCTGAAGTAGAACACTGATGTGTCTGTCATAAATGGCCTAGCAGATTTATGAGACAATTTTGCCCTTTCTAAATTATAACTATGAACTAAGATGTTAACACATGTAGACTATATCCTCATAAACCAAGAGGTTCAGAGGCAAAGACCCTGTAAGTAGATTTGTTGCAAATGGATTTAAGTGAAAATCCAATACTCCTATATCCAGAAATTTGGGAAAGGGAATACCCAGGTGATTTATAGTCTCTAGGGATAATATTAGCATATGAAACAAAGAACATTCTCTTGACCACATCATTTCTCTGAGATTTAATAATATTTCTGGATTTTTTGTATTGATTTAATGTTATCTTCTCATGGTAAATATAAATTTTCTTTAGATGATATTTGCTATTTGAGAAGGGGAGAAATTAAGAAAGATATTTAGTAAGTTGCTTACAGTATGATCTACTTGCAAGCATAAATCTGCTACTACTATAAACTGTGTATTTTCATTTGTGTGAGAGCAGAGAGATAATTGTCCCTGTGCACAAACTTTTCCATGCAGTGATAAATTACCTGAGCATTTTCTGTCACATATTCTGTGTTGTAGATAGTCTGTTGGGCCAGTGTAGATCCAGTGTAATGATACCTAGTGAGTCTGTGCCTCAGAAAAATGCCTTTATGGATGGCATTGTTAGACAGTTGTGGCTTAGTATTTTAACTTTTGTACTCTAATTCTTTTACAGTGTGGAAATCAGAGAATATGAATCAGAGAGCACATAAAAATCTTGCCTGTATGCAATGAATTTTCCTTATATTCTAAAAGCTAAAATAATAAGAGAGTAGAGATATTTAAATAATCTGTATTAAAAATACTTATGTAGTACTATGTAGTAGAGGAATAGCTCTAATACTGTTCAATATACAGGTGTGTTATGTATTAAAAGGTATAATAATCTGAATAATCTGATAACTGATGCCATTCCAGTATGAAAGCAGGCATTCTCTTTAAAGTATCAATTTCTAGGTCTGAACGGTAATTTAACCTGTACACGTTAACTACTGATGGTGAGTTAAAGTAACAAGGTAATTAGTGGATACTCTTTAAGGGTGATATTTACTCTGATTATACCAATGAAAGGACAATTTGTGGTAGTTGTGTGCAATGCTTACACTCATGGCAGCATTTGAAAGAAGGCTGGAGAATTTGATAGTGGTCTAGTTGCTCCTGTTTCACATTGAGATCTGAGTTTTGTAAAGTCCAAACCACAAAATACTCCCTTTTCTCTCATCTGTCATCTGCTTCCTCATATTCTTGCTATTAGTGCTTTCTTTTGTGTGGTGATGGAGAACAGCATAAATACCTGTGCTTCTTCCAGGTATTGAATTTACCTTCTAGTAAGTACTGGATATAATAATTGTTCACCTGAGTCTGTGTGGCTTTCAGAGAGTTAAAAAAAATGGCTGCAGATAAGAGGACATATCTCATGTCTTTGTAGCAATGGCAGTTTATATCTAAAATAAAGAAGTGTGTAATTATCTCGGAATTCCAAGGGATTTATAAATTCTTTACCACCAATCATCTTGAAAAACATTTCTTTCCATTTTTATAGCATGGGCTTGGTTGGCGGATGCTTTTAAGACATGGAAGGGTCTTTATCTTATACTATCCTTGCCAGAATCAGAGGAACTTGGAACACTTCATTTCCAATAATCTTGGGAACTGCAGACTGTTTATAAAATGTTCTGAACACAAAAGTCCATTTTTCCTCAGCTGGTGTTTATGTGGAATCATGGTAATATCTGTTGTGAACTGTTTTGTTTGAGACTGACATGCTAATTTTGGAAATTACTTGAGAAAAAGCCTAGAGAGAAGAAAAGCACAGAACTACTTGGAATCAGCATGTTTAAAGGAGAAAAGGCTTTTTGTTATGTTTTTGGGTTGTCCTTTTTTTAAAAGATAGGTTCAGCCATACTTGAATAGAAAGACGATGGTGAAGAAAGATTTGGTTTGTTCTCTGCAGAATGTCTTCCTACAGGAAGTGTGGAATTTTATTTCTCTACCACCTGCCAAGCAGGGGATTCACCAAGCTGATTATAACCAGTGATAGCCAGGTGAGCCAAACTGTTGCACACTGGCAGTTGGTCTGGTAGGAACTGTGTCAAAATAGGGACTCTTGTTTTTCCAGCCTCTTGGCAATTCAGGATACTTCCTGACAATAGCTCTATCTGCTGATACCCTGCTGAATTCTGAAGAATACAGGAAATAAGCAGAGGTATTTTGGATATTCCAGAAATGAATCAAAATTAGTCCTCATGGGCTGAATTATAAAAAAAAATAACTGGGTATGTTTGAAAAAGATAAGGTCAAATATGCACAAATGCTTGGTGGTAGGCTGACTAAATATATATACACCTGCCCATACCCATTTTATACAACCTTGTTTCAAATACATTCTTTGTATTAAATAGATTAAAGATTAGTCCTCCACAAAATAGTATTTTTTTCAGGTTAGTTCATACAACTGTATGGTATAGCAGATAGGGAATTCAGTTAGGCTGCCTACTCAAATAGCAATAGCAAAGGCCTGTTAATCAGGGATGAGATAAATAGATTTTTGAGAAGTAAAAACCACATCCATAGCTGAATGGTTTTTAAACAGCTATTAATATTTGTCCTTCTATATTAATTTAACAAAAATATTATCAACAAGGTTGAACAGTGTCATTATTAATTAAGAGATGTTGCCTGTGTGTTTATTAGGTGATTAAGGAATGATTAAATAATCATGCTTATCCAGGTGGGTTTTTACTAAGGAAACAGGAAGAGCTTTAGCTCTCCTCCTGTCCCCATCAGCAGACATACAGCTACAAGATGCAGCCACAGGGTTACACAGCTCCCTCTCCCCCAAGGGGAGCTTTCTTAGTTTTGTTCGTTGTCTAAATAATGAGCTATACCAGTTTAGAGTTCTTAGAGCCCCATATTTGTCTAAAGATTTTGTAGATAATCCAGGCTATCTCATACACTTCTAATCAGTTAGGACATGCGGTCTCTTGGATTTATTTCTCCACTTTTTATGAACTTAATGTCAATTGGATTTGAGTTAATTAATTTCACTTCATCCATTGCAAAATGGCAAAATCTTTGTTTATAGAGTTGCAATGAACAAGGGACATTCCATGCCATTGAGCACATACAAGATGATGAAACTTTTTCAGTATTAAGACAAGTTACAATCACACCTGCTCTTCACCAGGGAGTATTTAGGATTACTTCTAGAATCCTGCCTTTGAGGAGAGTGGAGAAAAGTTTCCCTGTGTGTTACATGGCAGCCCCCTTAAAGAAGTGTAACTGAGTATCTCTGCTGAAGTCTCTGTTTAGAAGTGTATGACTGTGTTGTGATCCTTCAGCTCTGAAGTTTGGCTGTATAATTCAGCCTGTATTGATTCACTGTAAATCAGGAGGTGCTAAACTCAGTGCTGCCTTCTAGGACACTCACTAAGGGTTAATATAGCATTTCTTTCATTATCATTTACTCGGCTGGTTTTATAATCCTGTTACAATTTTTAGTTAGTTTCAAGGCTTCTACTTACTTTCCTTTTGTGAAATAGATTCGGAAGAAGCATTTTTTGCAGTATATATATCGTTTCTTTTCTGATCAATATCTAAAATATCTCTCATCTTGAACCTTTATTTAGAGTGATACTGATAAAAAGTGTGGAGTCAATAATTTGTTTCATATATGCAGTTAAGAGAGAGACAATTTCAGTTTGAATGGGAAGGCATGCTCTTTCAAACCAAGTCACATTTTCAGGGACAGGTACTATGGACAGGTACTACTCATTATGAATCTGGTATTTGATAACTTGTTTGGTAAAATAGTTGTGAGTGAGGCTGTGCCACTTGCAGCTCCTGCAGCTGCTGTATCTAGTAAAAGGGGAGGATGTTCAGTTTGCCTTCTCAGAATCAGTTTTAAAACATTTTAAGCTCAAGGTTCAACACCTCATGGGTGTTGATGTGGAATATTTTAACAGTGTTACTTTTGCAGCAAAACAATTTCTATCTGTTTTGAAATCTCACTTGCAATAGTTGATATTAAAGAAATTTAACACTTGTCTTACTTTGCACTCTGGCAGACTCTGTGTGGCAACCTATGGAAATTTCACCTTGTAGTTTACAGTGCCTTGTAGAAGTGCAGCTGTGACTTTAGACAGGCACATAATAAAGCAGAGGGAACAAAGTCTTCAGGAAGCATAATGGCTTTTGTTTTTAGAAGCTTTAAATAAAACAGGGGGTTAACTAGAAGTTTAACCAGACAGCTTAATTTTATGTCACATTGGAAGCTTTTTATTTTTGTACATTAAATGCTTTCTTAGCCTTCTAGAATAAAAAAAAATTTAAAGTTTTACAGTTGCCACCATCACAACTCACACAGAAACTAGTGAGAAAGCAAACTCTGAGGAGGCTGGACAGTCCTCAGTTGTTTTGTGGTATCTGATAACTTTTGGCTTTGCTAATTTCATAGAGAGGTTTTCTTGTGCGAGAAACTCTTATTTCCAAACCATTATGTCCTTCTAGAGTGATAAAATGCTCTGTTCTGTGAGTGCACTCCAGAGCTCAATAAAATATTTCCATTTATTTCATTTAACTCAACTTCAACTCTAGTGTCAAGCTAAATTTTGATGAAATCAAGAATGTCAAGGCAATTCATTCTTCACTTCTACTTTTGCCTTTAATTCAGTGTTGACCCAAGGCATAGTAGAAATTTAAGTTGCAAGAGGTGTTTTTAGTGAAAATTGAAAAAGATGGGATAGGAAGGTTCTGATCCCTCTCTGCAGAACTCATTTGTTCAAGACCCTTATATATAGCATGACTAATTTCTTCCATTTTTGATTGCCTGTCTGAGATATTTCAAAGTCTGTCTCGTATTTTTTTCTCTACTGTGCGGATGCAGTTTGATGTAGCGTGACATCTCCCCTCTTCCCCTGCTTATTTTTCCTGAGCAAACTGTACATTGTTGTAACAGTATGATAGCTCCATATTTTGTTCTGTGTAATATCTGAGATGGCATTACATCATCTTTTGATTATATGTTAAGAACTCTGTTCTCTCTGTTTCACTTTTCTGCTATTTATCTAAAGGCTACTCTGAAGGTCCCTCTGTTTCTTTATGAGACTTCTAATGGGTCCAAGATGTGTAATTATTTGATGCTCTGCTGCAGCTGCCTGTATCATCTCCCAAAATGGCTGCTGTTCCTTCTTGACTGTTTGAAGTCTCTTAAAGAAAAGCTTGAAAGGTATTTGTGATAAGTAAAGAAAGAACTCCAAGGACATTAATTTGCATTTGATCCCTGACGTTGTTTTATACAGATGGCCTCTGAGAAATTTTATGCCATCCCAGTTTGCATAGACCCCTTAATCCATTAACGTTTATTTGTTCTTTTGGTGATGGTGCCTATCACAGTCAATGCTCACACTAGCACCTGATGTGGGGAGCTAGTTACCCTGACTTCCTTGTCTTCTGTACTCATAGACCCAGAGACCCTAAAATAAGGTCTCCCTAAAATCAAGAATATTTGATTGCCCTCGTGACTCAGAAATAAGTATCTTGGACTGGCAATCAAATAAAGTCCATGTAATTCACTGTGTAAGAGGGACTGTGGTTATGTGAGATGAAAGCCTTTCTTTTTCCCTTTAGGAGTGAAGGAGAGACAAGTTGAAGGTTGTAGGGTAAGGTGTGCTCTTTCAAGAACCTATGTCAATGTCAGGGACTTTCTGTTCCAGCTGACATATGTCCAGAATCGTGCATTTTTATGGAAAAATCTTTTAAGTGGCCTTTTTCTAATGAAGAGCACTGAAAGTAAGTGCTATCTAATTTATCTCTTCAGTATTTGATACCTGAAACAGCAACATGCAGGTAAATATCTTAATAAAGATAATGGATCACTTTAGTCACAAGTTAATCGCTCAGCAAATTGTTACTGATGATAGCTATAATTTATGATGTGACCTTGTTGCAATTTCTTTATCTGGTTCCCTGCTACTTTAAAATGTAACAACAAAAGACTTTTGACCCTCATAGCAAACTGCAAAGACATGTCTTTATCTTCTGTAAAATACATAAAAGCTAGATGCCATGCTCTTTAAAAGGAGGTTGACGACTAATAAAATAAATCTTCATGTAGTGGATTATAGAGGCTACTCAGAAAAAATAAATTATTTTATGATTAACTACTGGAAGAAGTTTTAAAATACTAAAGTGCTTCTGGATTCTTGCAAAAGTGTTTTATAGGGGTTATAAAGATGTTCCTGGTGCTAAATAGATATAAAATAAATTAAACCACAGTTTGCTAGGGTGGCATACCCAAAGGGAAAAGAGACACAATGACAAAAATGTTTTAGAGTTGACTGTAGTCTGGGAAGGATGGCATCAAGCTGTCAGCTGCAGTCTTTCATTCAAAGAAGTTGAACACAAAAAAAACTTTTTTAAAAACCTCTGAACTAACCTCTGACAACACAGTGTTAAACTCCTGAACCATGTGTTGTGACTCTCTCCCCTCTGTGCTTAAGTACCTGACTCCTATATTTACATGGGAGATCCTTGCCAGAGATCCTCCAGCATGTGCAGTGGCTACTGGAAGACAGCTCTGCCTCTCCTGATGGCAGGGTGGGGATAAAATGTAATACTATGTATTGTCCTTTAGATAAGGAGGAAGAGATGAGAGGGATCTGGTGTCCTATGGTGTGAGGAGTTTCTTTCTGTTATTCTGTCACCTTTTATCTCACTTATGCAAACCAGGTCACAATAAAATTGCAAATACAAGCATTTGACATAACCTCTGAATCAGACATGAGAAGTGTTTAGAAGTGGCATAGATAAAAACATACAAGAAAAAATTAATGTATACTTAGGTTACATCAGAAAGGTTTATCTTACTGCTGACCTGCTGTTTTCCTTCTGGCAAGATGTTAGTCTGCATTTTAGTCTTTGTAGGTGCTTTTTTTCATAGACTCCTAGAATGGTTTTTGTTGGAAGGGACCTTAAAGACTATCTAGTTCCAACCCCCTACCATGGGCAGGGGACACCTTCACTAGGCCAGGTTGCTCTAGGTTACTCAGAGTCCATCCGGCCTGGCTGTGAACACCTGCAGGAATGGGGACTCCACAACTTCTCTGTGGAGAAGTTTCTTTCCTATTTTTAGGAAAGTATCTTAACTGTATTTCCACTTTCTGGGCAGTCTAGAAAAAATTTCATTTTTCATCCTGCTGTTTCCATGTTCTTACATAAAAGATAATCTCACTACTTTTTGTTTTGAACATAGTTGTGTAAATGCCTCATAGTTATAGAAAGCATAGAAACCATACACTTTACATTTCTGTATGATAAAAAGATTTACATGGGCTAATTGTATGTATCTTATGTCTGGCTCTTGATTGATATAAGGCAAAAGTAGTGATATATTTTGGTAGGACAGTGTCTTCAGGGAAACTGTTTCCCAACCTCTTCTTTTTCTATATTTTGTAACAGAGATTAGCCAGGCAAAAGTAATTCCAAGTTCGCTTCCATGTATTACCTTACAGATATCTGAGGCAAAGTATCTCTGAGCCCTGTCAGCATCTTCCAGGAGTCATGGAATAGCAGCTTTCAAAAAAATTGTTTATTCTTGCTCATTGCATTAGCAGTGAGTGAACTGGGTTACAGGTAGCCAATTTTTTTCCATATGTCTAGGATACTCACATACATTGTTATAGATATTCTGTTTGCCTCAGGTATAATAAGGTCTGCAGAACTGAAAAAGTGAACTTTCAGAGCTTACCTCCTACATGATCTACACAATGGTGATACTGCTGTAAAACTGGGCTTTTCTAATTTTACTGATTACATAAATTGTCTGTACCTGTTTGATATCCCAACACAAAGTTCCAGGCACAAACTTACAGAATATAAAACCATCATCTGCTACTAAGCAGCAACAGATGATTGAAAATGAGCGATTTGTATAGTTCATTGATGAAAATAAAAAAAGCTGTGAGAGCTGTCAGATGAACAAATGTGTATTCACTCATACATTTACTCATTTATTGGACATTAATGACCACATATAAAATGAATTTAGTGCCTCTCCATCTCATTTCCCACATCAACAATTCACAGTTTGGACTTGAATTAATTGGCAGATGCAAGAGAGCAGCCAAGAGTTTGTGACTATTATGACTGAGCTTAGCTTGGCTGGAGTGTAGTGCAGACCAAGGCAATGCATGCCTGCCACATATTGTGTTTGAGGAGTCTGTTCTGCCTTTTCCTGTGCATAAACAGTCGGCTTCCGTCACCACACAACATTTCCCAGAAATGCTGGAATGTCTTATCGCATTCTTTCTTTTAAGACTGATTTCCTCCCATTTCTACCTGTTCTCAAAGTTTTATTTTGCCATTGCTCATACATTATGCCCTGTGGCCTCTTTAATATTTTTTTTTTAATGTGTTGATGCTGTGTGAGCTCATTTCTGTATACTAAAATTCATGTTAGTTCTTTTTATATTCTGTACAGGTAAAAATTAATCCATTGAGATCTCTACTCTATATTAAATGTGTTATTCCAGTTTACACTTAAACTTTTTTAAAGTTAGAGATACGATTGCTATATTTTTCTTGGGTATAAAGAAACTTTGTGTTCATATGTATTAAAGACTTTAGACTTAGTTCAGTAGAAACTCTTTGAGATGTCCCTTAGACACCATAATATATGAAAATATATAGTGGATTTTGGAGAAATTATGATAATATTCAAAGTATTTTCTCTGAAAAAGTAATAAATTACATATTCCTCCTTTTGTTTCATATCTGCACTTCGTTTCTTAATCATAATTTGATGTTATCCTTCTTCACTGTTTGCTAGAAAATTTTGCTCCATTTTTTTTACTCTCAGAATTAGGCAGCTATTCCCTTTTAGGCACACAGCTCAGTTCTTAGTATAGCTACCTTTTTGAAGACTTTGTGTATCTCTACTCTCACCGTTTATTAGATATTCTACAATTTTTGGCTGCAAGCTGTTTGCTGCCCTCACAGACCTTTCCAGATTGTTTAGCTCTGCTGACTCCATCCCAGGATAGTGAGATCTGCCAACCTGAATGTGTCTTCCAGCACTGAGGGCTGTTCTTTATTCTACCTAATAGATGTCTGTCAAATAAAGTACTATAAGTCAAAGTACGTGCAAGTCAGTGCTAAACAAATTAAAGGACAAACAAATCAGAGATGTGGAAATAGCCTGAGACAAGTATGCAGGCAAGGACAGGAATGTAGGAGGTGAAATACTGCATATTTGGAGATTTGAAGATGGTGAAAATATAGATTATGAACTTGAACTTTTCCCAGCCTATTAGAGAGAGAGTAATGAGAAGGATGTAACTAAATGGGAAAATACATTTCATGTTAGAACTAGTAACTGCATATTTATTTCCTGTAGGACTTCAGGAAATTTGCTGTTTCCACAAAAAAATCTGCAGCAAGTTCCTTTTCCTCTTGAGCTTTTTTTCCTGCATCAATTTCTCTACCATTGCATTAACAGTCTTCCTCTTACTCCAGCTGTACTGAAACTGCTGGGTAAGCTGGAGTCAGTGCCTCAGTGTCACTGCCCAGCAGCTAAGACTACTTTATGCCCATTCACCTTGCTTTTTCAGGTTCAAATTTATTCAAAAAAGTGCATCTCCACTGAAGATCTATGTTACATCCTACTGCACTTCAGCACTGAGTATTTGCATGCATTGGATGGCTTGCTAAAAATTTCTTTTCAAGTATGCAGAAAACAATGTCTTTTTATGATTATCATGGTGCTTCATGATGAGTCCAAAGGCAAAATAAAGTTTTTACCTTGCAATAGGTTCTCACAGTACCCATTAAAACAAATCAATTATCACAAACGTAAATTAGTTTGTAAAGGAAACAGGATAAAGCAGAAAGCCCACTGGGGATTTCTAACATGGCTGCTGCAATTCTGAGAAACTGCACACGTCCCCTTTAGTTTTGTTATTCAAAGGAATAAATAGCCTTCACCTCAACCTGCAGGAATGCCTCTCTGTATTACAGAAGGAACCAAACACTCTAGTAGAAACCAATCATTGTCAATACAAACAGAAAAAAAGCATTTATTATTAAAAAAAAAAGACTAGTTATGATTAATGACTTCTGTTTGCTCAAGCAGTTTTGATTTATATGGCAATTTCATACCTTATAATTATGTATTTTATGTGGTACATAAATTTGCAAATACTCAGAGTGGTAAATGTAATGCCTCTCTGTCCAGTGCTCACGTTTCCCACTGACACGCTCGGAGATGTTGACTGACCATTTTGGTTGTAACATTACATTAAAGGAAATATTTGAGATAAAGCTCTGAAATTTTAATTTTTTTCCGTGTGTTTCGTGACTAACCATAGACAAGGAAATGCTAAGTGACTGTTGAATTACCGTGATTACATAATGCATGTGCATCTGCACCAATAACTGTGTTAGGCAAGGTTTTATTGTGATTGCTGACACTGCCAGTCATGATTGAAGCATTAAGACTATTCCTGTTTTTTCAAATCAGCCGTCCAAGTTGAAGCTTGGATAATGCAAAATCATAATCAAAGTTCAAGCAGTGGTTCTAATTGTGCACACAATCCAGTTCTAGTGTCTTTTCACTGCTAAAACTTCTCTAGAACCACCAGTCCCTCCCAGCAAGTCTCACCTTGTGTCTTCCTAAGTACCATGGTCTGATAAATATATATATTCCTCTGTAGGTCTCCATGATTCTTACCCACTGTGTCCTTTCTATTGTAGCCGTACTTTTCCAGAGAAGTGAGCAGCTGATGTACCCACTGCCTCTCAGTTCTCTCTAGCCTCTGACTTCAGTATATCTGCAAGCAAACTCTGTTGCTGTTCTCCCATTTCTTGCCTTCTCCAATCCTCTAGTTCAAATTATGCAGTATTAGGAAAGCACTATTAAATTTTCTAGGGTTTGCCCAGTTTCAGCATTCCTCAATCTTAGTTTTGCGTGTCAGAAAGGTCCTGAGGTGAGATTTGCTCTCTTACCAGGTTCTATTTTCCCTTGGGATAGATGCTTTCTCAAGTGTCTGTGTAGCTCTCTGCCAGATTCTTCAGGAAATTCCTGCGGTCTTTCTGCTGGAGATTGCTTCAGGAAATCCTTAATGATGTCTAGTTTCCTAATGCTGCACTTATTAGCTCCAATTGCCACTTTGTCCTTGTATTCAGGTAGAACTGGGAATCTCAACCTATTGTGTTCAAAAGATCCATGAACTTTTGACCTGCCACAGCTAAGAAAGTAAATTATGAGAGTCTCAAACTGGCAGAATGATTAAGTGGGAATAGCCTTCATTACAGGTGGAAAACACTATTAAATTATCTTGTTATTGTTTCTCAATGAAACAGAGCAATGAAAAGTCTGTTTCATCTTTGAGCAGTTAGTAGTATTCAAAGGAACAATGTGAGCTTCTACAAAACCAAAGACTTGTTGCCCAGTGAAGGCTTGAAATTATATTCAGTTTTATTTTTCTTCTTCAGAAAATCTGTACTGCCATAAAGACGTGCTTAAATCTGATTTCATTCAGGGTCTGCCTGTTTACCATTCAGAATGCCAAATTATAGCAGCACTGAGCATAGGCTTGGCTAAAATTAGTGTGAGTGCTAAGCAAGCGAAAATTGGTGGCTCTGCTGATTTTCTAGGAGTTCAAATACTGTAATAGTGGTGAAAGACTTTCCTTGAAGAAGATACAGAGAAATACACCATTTTCTTAAAGCTCCTCAGCTAAAACCTTCACAACAAAGCGTCTTTCTTGGCAAAAAAGCTGTCATAGAAAATCATAGAAAATTTTTCTTTTAAAAATGCAACCAGACTCATGAAAAAAATGGACAAACTTATGGGGAGACTTTCTCCCAAATGGTGCAGATATCATCAAGTATCTCTGATAACAATTTCCATGTCTCAAATACAATTTTTGTAGGTATTTGTTTTCAGAGAGTGAGTATATGATAGAGATTTCCCCCAACACACTTCTATTAAAACCAAATGATCAATATTCTTCAGTGTTTTCAGTTGTTAACAATGTCAGTATTCTTTCTGAAGCTGCATTTGGATAAGGAAAATAGGTGGCACATACTTGATGATTGAAGTCATAGCTTTTCATTTTTCACGTTGCTAAATCCATTAGCATTTTTGTAGGACTGTTTCTGTCACTTGGTGAGAGAATGGGAACTGGGAAGGAGGACACTTGGCTGGGAGTAATCTGGATGCACTCTCGAGGTCAGAAACAGCCACTGCTGCTGTTTTATGGAGCCTTGCTGTTGTGGAGCTCTGTAAGGCATATGGAGCAAGCAGTGCTTGCTTCTGTCAGTAATTTCTTGATAAAAGGTTGGATATTTCTGTTAGTGAAGCCCTGATAATAACCTTATTTAAACAAGCTTTAGGTCAGACTTATGCTTTGAGTCTCTAGACTCTCACATCTTGAAGAAATGCTATTGCTGGAAAAAATTAATTTTTCTCATGAGCCAGTATTAAATCCTTCTCAATCTGAAGAACTAATAATACAGTAGCAGGATTTTTCCTAACCAAGAATTTTGTTGAAAATGAAAGGAGAAGATTAAAATTAAAATTAAAATAAAGAATTTCATTGACTATGGACTATCACTATGAAAATTTGTAAAGAAGTTGTGCATTCTTGGCTGACAACAAAAGCCCTTAAGTGCTTCTATTCATATCTTACAAGCTTGTAGTTATTAAACAATTATTGACTTTAATTAAGTTTTCTGTGGGTATAACAAATTAGTTTTAACTGAAAATGTATGATTTTTGTTTGTTTGTTTAGGAAAGGGATTCCAAGTGAACAAGTGAAACATGCTGATAGAGAGCAAGCAAAGCGTATAGTTTACTCAGTGGTTTATGGAGCAGGTAGGCATTTTTAGAAAAAAACCCAGCTACTGTAAATTTATACTTTATTCATAATTTATATAAGTAGACTGAATTTCTAAAGGTGAGTAAAAGTTTTTTTGAGCATTACATTTATATTTTTATCCAGAATTATTAAATTATCTACTCAGTATAAAAATTATGAAGTTAATGTAGCTACATTGTTATATACAAAGATTATCTGATTTTGTGTTTATTTGCTGCTGATATAACTGAAGCATTTATCTAAAATGAGTTTAATTTTGAATGGACTTTGTACTCTTTCAGTATATAGACAGAGATGAGAATAGCTGCAACAAAATTTTTAAAAAACACCAATATTGTTTTAAAACACATTTAGAGAATCACAGAATGGCAGAGATTGGAAGGGGCCTCTGGAGGTCATCAGATCCAGGCCCCTGTTCAAGCAGGGACACCTTGAGCTGTTTGCCCAGGACTGTGTCCAGCTTTTCAATGTCTTCAAGGCTGGAGAAAGGGCTCTTCAAGGCTCCACAGCCTCCCTGGGCAACCTGTGCCAGTGCTCACTCACCCTCAGAGTATAAAAGTGTTTCCTTACTTTGAGTCTTAATGTTTGCTGCCATTTCTTCACAGCTAAAACTTGCAAAAATCCACTGTTACCCATTCTGCCTAAGTCCTGACCAGGTCCTGGATACATCAAGATGTTCTGCATACTTTCCAAAACTGCCTACTATTTCTTAAATGTTACCCAACTCTCCTTATGCTTCATACGTGCTTAGGATTACCTTTTCTGGGGAGATAGGTGCATGTGTATCATCAGCCTACCAGCTCTTGTGAATTGGTTTCAGTGAACAGCTGACTAACTTTCTCTACAGAGGATGAATTCTTGAAAAACTCATTTAGGAAATGAGAGGCCTGGGCTGCAGGCTTTATGTAGCTTGGAAACAATTAATGCTACATCTTGCGTTCCTGGCTGAGAATGCTTTCTAAGCCATCTTTTGCACTGAGTCCTTGAACCAAAGGCAGCATCAGCCAGGGCATTCTGTTTATCATTTACAGCATTCAGTTGGGAAGAAATGCTTCAAATTCAGCTCTCCAGAATATCTATTTTGCGTTTAGGGGTGTGTGTATGTTATATACACACCTATAAGAGTGTGTGTATATGTATATATATATGCATACATAACCTGCATTTTTACATTAAGCTGTACTGCATTTGAAACAACTGTGTTTAAAATTTATATTAAAAAAACCCAGCACTAGTTCCCTCCACTGTAAATTCAGACCTGCCTGTGCTGATATTGGAATCAAATCTTCAATTTCCAGCCTGAATGGTTTAATCACTGGGTTATTTTACAAAATGCCAGCATTATCACCCCTGCCCCTTGGTCCATGCAAATGCTACACATCTCCTATCTCTTCCCCTTCACTGTGGGTGGAACAGACAGATACCAGATGTAATCAGATGAATCACCACCAGTTGAATGTCCTGTAGTTCTGTATACAGTCAGAAGCCTCAGTTCCTGGGGCTCAGTGGAGCCTATGTCTGTCTACTCATCTATAGAGAGCTTTCATGTTTATATTTAAGCACAGTATTGGCACTTCCTCACTTGCTCTGAACCAGGCACTGAACATTTCAGTGCAGCAGTGCTTGATATAAGTATCTCCATTTACTTGTTTGCTTTGTGTCCCTCTCTCTCAAACAAGGGCAGTTGAAGTACCTCAAAGATAATAAGAAGTTTCCAGTTCATTAGAAGTGTGATCAGATCCTAATTAAGACATGACATGATATCATTAAACCACTTAGATGGAAACTGGGCTGACAAAAAGTAATTGTTAAGATACCTGAAATTGATGGACTGAATTCTACCCACAGTTTGTCTCCCTTCAAAGGACAGCTCACTTTTCATTAAGGAGACATTTTTGATACAACTGAAGAGTGTGAATAATACTTCTTTTAGTATTGAAAACTACAAAAACATTCCCTGAGGAGCTTGCCTGTATTATGCTTACAGGAGTTAATAAAAACCTTTCATGTTGTAAATAGTAATCTTTTTGTTTTGTTTTGTTTTCTTAGCTTTAGGTTACATTTGGTTCATGTTTTCAAGGTCTTTTCTGTAGTTCTGGAGGATAATAAAGAAAGGAGGCTGGTTATTAGGAAAACTTTTTCACCCAGAGGGTGGTTGGGCACTTGAACAGTCTCCCCAGGGAAGTGGTCACAGCATCAGCCTGACAAGAGTTCAAGAAGCATTTGAACAACGCTCTCAGGCACATGGTGTGATTCTTGGGGTGTCCTGTGCAGGGCAAGGAATCTATCCTTGTGGATCCCTTCTGACTCAGGACATTCTATGTGTATTTTTGCTTGGTTTGAGTCAGTTCAATTCACCTGCTTCTGCCTCAGTCATCTTGTAGAACTAAAGCACAGGCAACTTGAACTTAAATAAGGAATTCATTCTATTCAACGTCAGTATGTTCAAGCCCTGAATCGACACAGCAGGCTATCAAAGTGTTTAAATGAAAACTACTGCTATTTTCAGTTTTGAAAGATGATATTGCAGGATGGAGAACTCTGAAACGCATAGCTGCTGCTAATAATTCCCCTGGCACAGATAACTCAAGAAGAGTGCTCAGGGAAGGTTTAGTCCACTCCTGGGCTTTGCCTTGCATGGCCTATGCTCCTGCACTGTGGAGCATGATCTGACACAATTACCTGGCTGTGCATCCCCCTCTTTTTGCTTCCCAGAAACTGCATTTCCCTGGGAACTTTCAGGCATCCTTGCTAATACCGTGCTTTAATTTTCCTAGTATTTTATGCAATTGTTCTGTACATTAATAGTTCTTAAATTGATAATGTGGACAAACTTAGATGTTACAGTTCTCTAAGGAAGCTACAGTAGTCTCCTAGCTGTTAGCAATGTGTGCTTTATCAGATAGATTTGTCATTTGCTGATCCAGGAAGAAAACCCAAATTAGTTAGATGTAAAAAAAAAAAAAATTACAGATCTATAATAGCTCAGCAAATGTTGTCCTGGATGTCTATGTGAATTTCTTCCTCTAGCATCTTGTCCAGACTGGTGTTCTTGCAGCTAAGTGCAGATCCTGGCGTGACGGAGAACAAAATGCTACAAGAATTGTTCTGAAATGCACATCAGCCTGACAGTGGTGGCATTTAGGTGGCTGAAATCCTTTCTCTTTTAAAAGTGCTAGATAATTTTTCTTGACAGTCTTACTGTGACAATGACTATTCTGTGCCTTTGGTGCCTTGAGATGTCACCTCTCAGCTTATGTTCTTTGCAGACACAGTGCTTGTTCTGTGTTGCTGTGCAGCTGACATAAATATATCTGTCTTTCAAACTTCGTATGACTAATGTTGATGTATGTTTTATTTTTACTGGAACTGTTTGATTTATAAATGGGTTTAAACTGTAGCTCATAGTTTATATTTTCAAACTCTGGAATATCTTCAGGTTTTTTCGACCTTTTCGTATAAGTGCTCTCAGATCCAACGTAATATATATTGTGTGCCTATATCCTATCCAAAAGCTATTATTCCTTTCTCTCTCTGTTGAAACACTTTTTCTGGTTTTTCTTTATCCATTTTTTTTCCTTTTTCCAACCTTTTATCTCAGAACTTGGACCCCAATTTCTACTGACATTGAGGAGCCTAAGACTGTTTGAAATCTGTGAGACTCAGACTCCAAACACCCTTTCTAAATTCAGGCTAAGCTCTAAAACTTCTAGCTAAACTCAACTTCAAACATCTCCATCCTTTTTTAGATCTTTATTGTATTTGTGTTTGTTTAAAGTTAATTCCAAATCTTTGTCTGCTCTTCAAAGTTTGGAGATTGCAACACTGAACCAGTAAAATTATACTTAAAGCAACAGCATTACTCTGTGAACATTATAGGTATAAATTATAACTAGGAATTTCTTGTTTGCATACTTTTTATTAATTATATACTTAATCCAGTAACGTCAGTAAAACCTTCAAGCTCAGAGTTAAACGTTTATTTTGTTGCAATATAATTTTAGTGTATCAGATCCATCTTCTTTCATAGAGGTAAGTAAAGTTAACTAATTCCATTAATTGTGCAGGTAACAGTGCTATTGTATGAAGTGGTTTTCTGTTCTGCTTTATTGCATAATGGAGATGATTTCTGTACCACCAGGTAAAGAACGTCTTGCTGACTGCTTGGGAATTACTCCTGTTCAAGCCACTCAATTTATTGAGAGTTTTATGCAAAAATACAAGAAAGTACATGAATTTACAAAGAAAACTATTGAACAGTGCCGAAATAAAGGTAATCCAAAGTCTGTGACCATATTTTGTTTACTGATCTGCACTGTGTGACAGTGGCAAAGACAAAGATTCAGCTTGACCTAAATTCAGATAGTTACAGGACAACAAAAAAAGATGGAATATCCTTTCTTGGTGAATCAGATTTGGGTTTTTTTTCTTTTTTAACTCTAAAAGGAGCTGGTTAAGTCTGCCTTTTCTCAGAAAGATGCTAACAGAATAAGACATCTGTTCTCAGAATGAACCCCACTTAATGTCAAGTTACACTGCATCATTTTGACATATAATGTACTCCAACACAAAAAAAGCCCAAGGAATCTTCTACTTAATAAATTGGATACATGGCTGCTGGACCGTGAAAGTTCAGTCAATTTACACAGCCAATTTTTTTTAGCTTATTTTTTCTTTGCATCAGTCAGAATTTATGTTCTTGAAGTTCAGGTGGTAGCTGTGATGACAGATGCGTGCAGAGTGCTTCTGGAGCCAGCAGCTGCGAGCTCTTCTTGCATCAAATTTGTTTTTAGTCTACATGTTCATTTATATTTAGTGAATCCTAGGAGTGCAGTAATTTGAGGAGAGAAAACATAGCTGCTTGAACTATTGTCTTTTAAAAGCTAATTAGCAGGACTGTCAAAATTGAGTTATTTTGTTTCTTAATAGGGCATGCAGTACTAAGGCATTTTTTAGAAATAAATAGTAAATTTGCAATATAATATTACCCATCACTGTATGAGTGAGTGTCGTGACAGAAACATATAATTGACTTCTAGTTATGAAAATAGGTAGTATTCATTTTTTGTACTTTGTAAAGCCTAAAAATTTACTGAAATGAGCTGTCATTGTGTCACACAGTTGCATTCCTTTGTTTATATTGTTCAAGAAAAGTAAAGTTACTGAACATCTATTTTTAGCTGTAATTAAGCCCACCATAACACCTAGTAAAATATTACACATTTATTATATATTTATGATCTATTTAAAATAACTTAGCATTCTTTTCTTAAAAGTGAATGAATTTCAATACACAAACCTCTATGCTAGAGATTCCAGTTTATGAGTTCAGTAGACAAGAATGTCTTGACTAATGTTCTAAAGTCATCAAAGCACACTTGTCTAATTACTCCTTTTTACACTTCTGTCTATCAACCTTTTTTAACCATTAATGGTAGAAGAGCAATCTGTTTAGGTTGTACAAGCTCTAGAAATCTTCAGCAGATCAATATTATTTAATATTTTTCTTGTTAATCCCCCTCAGATTCTAACTTTCCAAGAAAAACATTCCAACCTATTGAGCTCATTATATGGTAATTTTTCTTAACTTATGTGCAGTTCAAAGGTCAGCAGCACCCGCCTGACTAATATTATTTAAGTGTTATGAAAGTGTGATACTCCATGTAGACATGATAAGCATATAAATAATTCTTTTATAAGGAAGATATTCGTTAGTGTATATATTACTATATTGCTGTTGTTTTTTGATGAAATTATTGATGTATTGGCAAGACTACATTAAGACATCATTCAGGCATGCATTTGCAGATTAACATTGATCCCAGGCAAACACTCTGCCACTGTAACACGAATGATGGTGTTTGTTTGGGCATGCTGCTCAGTTATGAGTATTGCAGGGGTGATTCTCTTGTGGAGTCACACCTCACAGAAATAAGGATATTACAGCAAATGTAATTTTACTTAAGAGTACAGTGTTTCATGAATTCCATCTTTAAATACTGTTCTTCATGGAAAATGTTAGTTAAATTGGGAAGACTGAATTGCCAAAGAATATCCTTCCACATAATTCTGTTCGTTGTTTCAAAACTGGTGTTTTTGGTATCAGTGCTTCTGGAAATACACTAATTTGCAGAGAGCTGTATTAATTCATCCTCTGCACACAAGTCTGGGTATGTGTTGTCCGTAACAGGGTGATAACTTCTTCTTTGAAGAGGTCTCCTTGTCACTTGTACTTGCATAGCAGAGGAGAAGAAACTGCATCAGTCTAAACTTCCATGGTATCTATTGACAATTCATGGGTAGTCAAGGTGACCAGAGGTATAAAGAAAGATTTTTTCAAGATGTATTTTTAACATGGATGATTTTTCATTTTTCTTAAAACAACAACAGAAGTTTATTTTTGAAGATAAGCTAAGTTTTGTGTGTGTTATTTTGACAAGAGGATCCTCACATCTCTTTTCGTCTCTCAACTCCTCTCACTTGCCCTCCAAAATAGGGTTTTTTTTAACAAAATACGTCATTAGGCCTAACATAAAGCTTTAACTGTGTTTTTATGTTTCTTTTAAACTAAAAATTCCCACCACACTAGAATTCAGGAAGTTTGGCTGTGAAAGGAATACAGAAATACTACATAAAGAAAATGGAAAAAAACCCCAACTTTTTTTCCCCCAAAAAATGATTTTTTATTTTTGGGAAATATTCATTACTGATTTAATTACTCCACAAATTGATTTTTCTTTACTATTCCCAAGTAAACTATTCATTGCGTGGAAAGCTCTAATTATGGTTGCTAATAGATAGCTAATTCTGCTAGGTATTTATAGTTTCATCTCCCACAGAGAGAGTTTGCTGTTTTATCAGTAGACATTCCTAATGAAGATTTAACAGCTTTAAAGAAGAAAAGTTTTCCTTGTATAACATGTACCAGTTCTGTGAATGATGATTCTTAAACCAAAAATACAATAAGCATTGAAAGTTTAAATAAGCTCTGACTATTTTCAGAGGACAAAATATTAAATTGACTCAGGCAGGACATAATTACAAATATCTGTATTATCTTCAAAAAGAATTTTTGAAATTTTTAATCACTCTATATCACATTACTAATTTTTATTTAAATCCTGCAAGGTTACGTGGTTTCCATAATGGGACGCAAAAGGCCACTGGCCAATATCAATGCCCAGGATTACAAGCTACGCACTCAAGCAGAGAGGCAGGCTGTCAATTTTGTTGTTCAAGGTAAAGAACTTCTTTCCGACCTTCCTGTCAACCCACCTGTCTCTGTCTCTGCTTGGCTTTAGTGGGCAACAGCTCTGATGATCACAGAAGAATGAATACTCCAGTAGTCTACTAGAGTAGGCGTGAGTTTTACTGTGAAAAAGAAGTTATAATTATATATTCTATCTACCTTGGAAATTGCCAGTAAACAGAATAATATAATAGTAATGGTAATATTAATAACAGCAAGAATATAAATGTTCTAACACACTAGAGTGCTCTGTGATAGTTAAATGTAGGTATTGATGCAAACTATGTATAGAGAGAATATCTAGAATTCAGTTCTTCAGATGCATTGTTTCTTTAAACACTTTTCTTTCTGGTTTTTATAGTTTGTTACTCCAGAAGAGTTTCTGTGATTACGCTTCTTACAGATTCTAGCTTTTATTTTGCCAGATAGCTTTAGTTTAAGAAATATAGAATGTTACAATAATTGTGCATTGTTATTATTTGTTTTGAAATTCATCTCCTTCTTTGCAGAAACTTTCAAACTTAATTCTGTAGAGGGCAAGAAAAAAGGTGGTTTTTTCCACAGAGAAATATTTAACATGTAGATTGGAAAGGTAAAAGTCAGCATTATGTGCTCAAATGTCAGTTAATCTGATGTATTAACATATTCTGTTTAAGTTTCTTGGTGCTCAGTTGTATACAGAATTTCACCACCCAAAGGAAAAAAACCTCAGCTGTCAGCCCAAGACTGAGATCCCTCCTACCGAGCTGTCCCTATATATAAAGAATATATAAAGAATTATTTTTTAAATTGGATGATGCTGGCAGGGTTTTCCTTAAATTATACTGGAAGCGTACAATTTACAGGCAAGGAAAATCTGCCTTCTTGGTGATGGTGTGCTTCTTATAAAGTGTTTTGAGTTTTCCTTTTGAAAGTATCGCTTTCCTTTCCAAACATTATTCATTTTAATATTTCATTTTTAAGATGATTTAAGTATTTATGTTGTGTTTGACACTCCTTAAGTCCTGTCTCTGCAAGGATACCTACAGATCTAGAATTCTAATTCTCATTCTGTGAGTCCTGCAGAGCACACAGTGTAGCATTAGCAGAGACACGGCCCTCTGAGCAGCACTTGCTATGTCCATCTGTCCCGAGAGCTAGAGCAAGGCTGGCACAGGACTGTCTATGAAACACTCACTTCTATGTACCTACAGTAGTAAGATTGTCAGATTTCACAGTTGGTTGAAATGATACTGGGGGACAAATGTGATAAAAATAATATAGTTGTGTACTAGTTTGAAAACAAACCAGTGGGAGGCACCAATTCAGAATAACAATTTAATGGGGAAATTAAAGAAAAGGAAAAACTAAAAGAAAACACTGGTTCAAACTGACAGAGTCAAGATATAACCTGACTCCCTGTTAGGGTGGTGGTAGCAGTCTGGTAGAATGGTGGCTGCAGTCCTCTGAAGTGGTGATCCTGTAGAAAAGGGGTCTGCTCTTCCTCAGGAAGTCCAGTGGTGGCTGTGTAACTCCTGTCCTCTGGAAATCCAGTGGGAAGCCGGTGTCTCTGGTGTTCAGCCTCAGCTTATATCCACGATGGGATGCTTGGTTCCTCCCTCTGGGTGGAGCATCTCACAATGGGATAATGAGTCATGAGGCCAAGTGTTGATTAGGCTCATTAACAGAAGGTAGTCCGGAGGGAGTTATCTCTGAGTCATGCGGCAGGACAATGATGGGCCATTAATAGAAAGACAGTCTGGGGGGAGGAGGCAAGGAAACACTGCCCCACCTGATTTCAACAGCTCATGAGGATGGTAATAGAATACGCTGCAACTCAGGACAAGTTGTTATTCAAAATGTAGTATTAGAAAGTGTGGTGAAGCAAGGATTAAAAACTCTAAAATATTCAGTATTCCCAAATTTTATAAAAAATTTCATTCTAGACTACAATGATTTTTTAATTTTAAAATTTCAGCTATGTGATAATATTTTAAGACTGTAAGAGCTTTCTAAATTGTGATAAAACCTTTTATCACATTTAGTGTACTAAACTGCATTTAATATGTTTTATAGTTATACCTAATAGTCTAATTAGTTTAAGTAGTTTACATTTTGATTCCAGTAGCAGTGACTGATAGCAGAACACTCCAGATGCATGACAATATTGAGAGGAATGTAGAATGGCAGCTTTGAATTATTACAACTGGGTTTCTCACACTTCTTTTGTAGCGTTTTTTCTCTTTTTGAATATTTCCTGGTTCAATAGTTTTCACCACTTTACAGCATATTATTCTTCAGGTATTATTCAGCTCTACCTATCCCCATAGAGCAAATAGTTCATTTTATCTTTAATTATTTATTTATAATTATTTTCTTTTTTAAAAGTTTAAAATAGCATCTCTCTAGAAATCATATCTCAATAAAAATTATTTTGAGATGTCTTTCATATTTTATTACTCTACTTTGTTTCATGAAGAATATATCTAGAACATATGTTTCCTGATGGACTAGATGCTCAGTATACTTCTATTCCCACAGTCACTAAGAAGATATTTACCTAACCTTTGCTGAAACATCCTTTCTTACTTTTCATATCAGTTGTCCCTTTTTGTGATGTATTGAATCAATTTGACATGTCATTTGAACAGGAAAACAAGATGGGTATTTGAGGCTAAACCCAGTCAGACAGCGACATCTCAGTCATCAGCTGTGGGTCTGCACTTGGTACAGTGAATGAGTAAAACAGTCTCAGCATGGGATTCAGGGGAGGCAGTTTGTAATAGAAAACTGCAGAGAAAGAGGAGAGGTTAAGCTTTGTCCTCATTCTCTTAGGCATTCTTCCCTAGCCGAAAGGGCCCACTGTATCCTGGGGGACATCAGTCACAGCAACCACTGGGCAGTCATTGTCTCCCTCTGCTCTGCACTGGTGTGGTTCCACCTCACATCCTGTGTGCTGCTTTGGGTGCCTCAATATAAGGACATCAAACTATCAGACTGTGTCCAGAGGAGAGTGACCAAGATAGTGAAAGGTCTTGAGGACAAGACTTACAAGGAGCAGCTGAGGTCCCTTGTTTTGTTCAGCCTGGAGAAGAGGAAGCTGGGGGGTGACCTCCACAGTCTACATGTTCCTCAAGGGGGGCAGTGGAGGAGGGGTCTGAGCTCTTTTCTCTAGTGACAACTGTAGGACCTGAGGGAATGGGTGTGAAGCTGGTGTCAAGGAGGTTTAGGTTGGATATTGGGAAAAGATTCTTCACCCAGAAGGTAATTGGGCACTGGAACAGGCTCCCCAGGGCCGTGGTCACAGCACCAAGCCTGACAGAGTTCAGAGAGTGTTTGGACAATGCTCTTAGTCATATGGTTCAGATTTAGAGTCCTGTAAGGAGCAGGGAGTTGGACTTGATGATCCTTATGGGTCCCTCCTGTCTGGAGATATTCTGTGAGTTTCTGAATATCTCTAAGCAGACTACCCTTATCATTTGGCTACCTGGCTGTTTTTTGCCCCTATTCTGGAAGTTGAATCATTTGGAGGAAAGAATTCAGAATTCATAGAGTTACAGGGTTGTGAAAAGGACCATGATCAAGGGCATTTAGGATGTTTGATGGGACAAGGAGGATTATGGCTTCCAATCTTTATTTAAAGGACTGTTTCTGTCTATTATCTGATAAATCTTTTGTGTAAAATGTTTGGTTCAGAACAAAGCCCTTCACCAAACAGCAGGCCTGCAGAATTATTCTGCCTCTTGATGACCAGAAATGTGTCATCTAGTCTGTACCGTGACACTGTTTTATGCACCACTGCTCTTAACACTGTAATGTAGTGAATATACATTACCTACTCATGGAAATATGAAAAAGTGCAGAATTAAGGCTCCAAATTTAAATGCAGCATGGAAACAATGTTCTGACCTTTTGTGACATTAAATTGTAATTGGTTAATTGGTAAATTTTAATTAAAGCTTAGCGATAGATAATTTCATACTTTGTTTCATAGAAAGCAATTTTTCAACATATAGGCGTGAATGACAAATTCACCTTTAATTAACGCATAGTTTCATATTGTTATTTTCTAGTTTTAATTAACACATAATTACTTCCTCTGTTATTTATTAATCTTATAAGGTGTTTCACATATTACATTAATTGGATCTGCTAGTTTTGAAAATTCTTATAATTCTGAATCTACTGATGTTTTTTATTCCTATGCCATAGTTGCAAGAAGATTGTTTTCCTTTTGCATGCTTTAAATTAAAAACAGATCACTTTCTTTCACAGGCTCTGCAGCTGATCTTTGTAAAATGGCTATGGTGAAGATTTTTGCCTCTGTTGTCATTTCTCCGACTTTAACAGCCAGGTTAGTAATGAATGACTGCAAAACTGTTTGGTTTTAAAACAAAATTAGTTGAAATGAATGTGTTTCTGGCATTTTAAGCAGCTCTAGAACGACCATGTGTACCTCTGAATCTCTTAACAAGCAAGGACGTGTGGAATGGTTTTATACATTTAAAGTTACATCTTTGTGCTTAAATGGTTGGATCTGTAAATGCATCCCAAGGCGTTGAAGTGCCCTGGGGTCATTTAAACTCGGTCAGATCTAATTTAGTGGTAGTTCTGCACCTTTGAAATCAAGCCCACTGATCATATCCTTCCTGTATTTTGAGTGTATTGTACAGTGGGAATTGAACATTCAATGGGCTGGGAAAAAACCAGGAATCCGGAAACCAGTGCTCAAGCAAAATAAATGAACATTTTTTTTATTCTTGTATAGATGGCTTTCTTTAAAGAAAAGCTTGGCCATCGTGATTCTCTTGTGACTGCTCAGAGCTAGGTAGGAGGTCACAGAATGTCCTCAAAGAGTTTTATGCCAATAGCAGAAATAATGAAGTCTACTTTTCCTGTGGAGAAGTTGGTCCAGACAGCCAGTGACCATTATTATTTGCTGCAATAGAAAGAGACTTTGAAGACAAACATGTAGAAAAATCCCCAAATAACTGGTTTCTCGTCTTTGGTAATGCTGTGTCAAACAATCCAGTAGAACATGAATTGGCACAGTGGAAGTTCAGACAAAAGCAGAGACAGCAAGTAGTGCAGAACATCAGTGTTTCTCTTGTCATCTAGAAAGGGTCATAACAATGTAGCTGCAGCAATCATGCATTAAGGACTTTTGTGAATGTTTAGCTCAGTGAAATAGAGTTTGGCCTTCCAAATGTACTTGGCAATTATGGGTATTATCTAACCCTGTAAGTTATCTGTGTGTGTTAGTGTGTGTATCATTTACATAGAGCAGTGTTGTCTTATTTGACCAATGTTTGAAAATATAATTTCTAATTACAAATATAAGTTCTATTTGTTGAATTCAAAGTTTGACTCATTCCTATGCTAAAAAAACCCCACCTTCTGAGTGACTCTTAAATGTTCTTGCAACTTTTTAAGCAAAATACCATTGAACTATTAAAAAAAAAAAGTAAGTGGCCCACTAGTACAAATCTCAAAGGGGAAATTGTTCTTTGGTGGAGATCCTGCCTGCACTCAGACAATGATGCATTTATGTATTAAATGTTGGATGATGCACTATCACATATTGCATTGTACACTTTCAGGCAGATTGTCTGCGCTGATTGTAATTCATTTTGCTACCTGAGTTGAATGAGGGGCCCAGAATCTGTTGGCTGTGGCATGGATGAAAATTTCTGCAGCAGTAGCAGGCATAACTCTGAGTTAGATGAGTGCTAGAGGAGCAGCCAACAGCCTTTAGCGGAGGAGGTAAGAGGAGGTGGTGAGAGGGCAAAGAACATACTCCCTTCTGTAGCTCCTGCCTGGCACACAGATCTGTAGGTTCAGTAACTGGCTGTTTGCTGTAGTTCTGAGAAACCCAAAGCTTTTGCTACTAATGTCATGTCTGATAAAGCTTGTGAATGTTCTCTTCTCTCAACAGAAAATTTTACTTGGGTTGTTCTTTCTCAAAACTATTTCTTTTAAAGAAATAGTGTCACCAAATTGCTAAGGAGGTAACAGACATGGGGAAGTATTGGTGCTGTACATGTTGCAATTCCTGGTGTTGTGAAAGCATAGGGGAATGGCTACACCAGATAACAGAAAAATATCACTGCCTATCCTGCTTGTTCCTATCATAAATGTCACAGCTGGGAAAGACCAACACTGCAAGGGCATTTAAAAAGGATAGACTGTTTTAAACAGGAGTTTTGAACTTCTGCCAGTGATTAACAAATGGATGGCTTTGCTAGAGGAGAGTGTTTTAACAGTCAATAATGGCTCCTTGCTGTAATATTTAGTAGGTACTTACAGGCCAGGCTTGTCAGAAAAGCACAATTAATGCCTTGGTAAATTCTGCAAGCACTTCCCTGCCTGGACAGTGGCATTGGAAAGCATCAGAAGGACCTTGCCAAAAGAATATGGGACTGAAACTTGAAATACTGTGTTTCTGCTTGTGTGCCAGGTGACATTCAGTTAGTTATTTTTTCACTGGTCTGTTTCTCAATTTTCTTATCAGTCAGGTCAGGGTAATGATCCTAACATCCTTTGTAAAGCCTTTTGAAAAATATTGTTGAAAGGAAGCGTGGACATAATTGGTGCTATTGTAACAGTGGGAATGCACAGTAGCTCTTCCAAAATGAGAAATACAATCAATCTCCTATTATCACCCCATCAGATCATATTCATTCCAAAGATAGCACACCACTATCTTTTCTTCTATCTTTATCCCCTTGTAAATATCTTTATTTCCCTGTTAGAATTTCTAATTTTGGAAACAGGGTTTTCACTTTGAACAGCATATCAAAGAGAAATATCATTTTTACATGCTTTAGATGTGATTATGAACATTTGCACTGAGGGACAGTATCCTCTTAAGCATAGCTAAGTTTTGGCTAATGCTCAACATTTTCTCTTCCTTACCTTTGAAATAAAGAAAAAATAATTCTAAATAAGGTCTTACAGTTTTTACTGTTAATTTGCAGGTATGTTTGCAGTCTTCACTCACAACACTGCATTCATTGTTCCTGTGCTGGAGGCTTGTTCAGCAGTGAGCAAGCTCTGATCCAATAGCGTGAAGCTTCATTTTTGTGTGACTAGCAGTCAGTAGATTTTCAGTTAATGTTTGCACATATGATACTGTATTTGGAAGTCAGGGAAAGGTAATCAAGTTACATTTTCATGATGCTTCATCAGAGAGGCGTTCTTGATGAAACAGAATATTCCACTGTGACTGATCAATTCTGTCAACTAGCCTCATTTTTCTCTTCATGTTTCTTCATCTTTTAACTCAAATATCAGCCTAGCAGCTTATGCAGTGGACAATAACAAGCCAATCAGTTACTTGGAAGCAATTTTACAGAAATCAGGAAAAGTAGTATTAAATGTAATACATATGATACAGATCTAATATTAGTACGGCTTGGTAGCATCAGTGTTAACATCCCTGCATTTTGTGTGGCGCTGACAAGTAATCAAAATTTCTTGAGACTTCTGTTTTACCTAGATCTTTCTTAAGATATTCTGCTGCTGCTGGCCAAGTTGCTCACTGAAAATATGCTGCTGACATAAATTATTTAAGTGCCAGCTTTTACCTGTCTGATGCAATCCACAGAACCTCTATAGGATGTTTCCTGCAGGCAGATGATAGCAGAGAAACTTCTGAAGTGAGATCAAGGCTTACAGTAGCAGCTGAAAGAAAGATTTATGGAACTGGTGAGAGTGCAAAGGTACTCGGTGAACTCAGATGGACAGTTGTAGTTCTTTTCAGTGTTTAAAACATCACTGCAGTGACAATCATGTGGAAACTTGGTGAGAAAGAAAGATCCTGGCGAATTGTGGAAGAATTGCTGCCTATAGCATTGCTTGTACATATTATCATTTTGTAAGCTGAAGAAGCACTGCTGTTGCCCAAAGTCTACCTGGTACTACATGGACTTCTCAGAAAGTCATTGAAAATGACAATATCTCAGCAAGATGCAGATGAATTTTAACAAGTCTACAGAACTGTTGAGTAATTTGATGTGGATCCACCAATTCTGCTTTTGCGCCAAATTATTGTTCCTTCGGCACCGGATCTGTGCCACAAACACACAGCTTTACTTCTCAGCATGTCTGGATCCTGGTTAAAGAGACAGGTTCAACCACAGGCCAAATATAAATGAGTGATCTGAAAAGGAGAAGCCATCAGGAAATAAAAGCAAAAGGTTTATTTTCTTGGTCCCAGCTGCTGTTCAAAAGCAGTGGATGTTGGAGTTTTGTATGTCTTCCTCAAGGAACAAACACCTTAATCAACCTAATGATTTTCTGTGCTGGTGAGCTGTAAATGCAACTCACTTCTACAGATAGCTAAATTAGTTAGAAACAACTCTTATTTCCCAGAACAAGCATTGTGTTATATGACCTGGATTTTTTTTCAGATAGAAGTCATTTGCTAAATCACAAATGATTCATTTCTTGGAAGTGGTTTCAGTTTTAGTATAACACAAGAATCTAGAGGCATTTTTATAAGGCGTGTAGGGATTCAATCATTATTACTTTGTAAACTGCTTATAATCTGTCAGACTCATACAAGAGGACATACTAATAAACCCAACTTCTTGATTAGATCATAGTTTCAAACAAATACATTGAGTAAAATTCTTAAGGCTGCTGCTACATGTGTTGATCTTTAATTCTGGATGTAAATATTCCATCCCTTTATCTGTTTCTTCAGGAGTTAAAGAACTGTTTTCACTCATGTTTCTTCTCTAGCAGTTAACCAGGATTTTCAAATAAATGCTTTTTGCTCTGGTATTCTGCCCACAATTCCCACTCAGTATATGCCCAAAATTTCCACCCAGTTAATGGATTAACTTTAGCAAGATGGTTATCTTTTATCCTTAGACAAATACTAGAGAAATTGAACCATAAGGAAAAGATAAGTATTGGATTCTGCTTGAGAGGAGAATAAGATTGTTGTTTCACAGACAAATGCTTTTGTTTCTGTAGCAGAAGGAAACTTCCCAGGTCGTATTGCACTCTCCGTAGCTGCTGTCCAATATGGAGCTCTTTGCCTCCCAAAGTAGCCAAATAACACTGAATTTCTAGGCAAGCTGTAACTTAGAATAATCATCACTTTCCTCAAGCAGCCAAAGCAGTCTTTTTCATATATCCATCCACAAGATGGTGAGCTGTTACCTGAACACTTCATACTCAGTGAGCCAGAGCAAGTCAGAGTAATTTATTCTTTATAGAAAGAGCTAAATATATTTAACATGCTGAAATATCACAGCTGAAAGGGACATGCATGATGTAGCAGGCTTTTCACTATTCTTTTATGTAAGACATTCAATGCAAATAAATATATTTCATTTATAAAACCCTTTTGTAGGTCACCTTTTAGATTGGTATGTTTTCAAACATTTTGGATACATACAAAAATTCTATTCTCTTTAATTAGCCATCTGTTCAGTTTCCCGCTCTTCATGATATAGCTGCTGAGAAAACCCATTTCACAGGCTTGCTGGATTTTTATGGTTAAAGTATTTTGGTCTTTATCAAGAAAACATTGAAAGAGGTAGCTTAAAGTTAATGCAAGTAACATCTAGGCAGGCATGATGTATCTTGAGCTATAACTTTTGATATTACCACATTAGGAATCCTGATAGGTACAGCTTCAAAAAAAAATTTTAGAAAGGGAAAATTCTACAAAATATTACAAAATTCTAATAATCTTGTTCCTTATTTACATGACAATAGGCATCTGCCCACTGGAATTTGTGTACTTCTGTGGGGAAACTGTGGCACAATTAAATAACAGGTAGTATTAGTAGTATCAGAAAATAAATGGTGTTTCAGTATAGGGAATGTAGATATTTCTAAGAGGAATTGGATCCAACTTCCATCTGGTCCATTATTGCTGAGTGTGGCCAGTAGCAGATGCTTCAGGAGGGAGGTGTAACATTTGTAGAAGAATAGCTTGTCTGTCTGCAGATTTTCATCTTCCTTGGCTTGTGGGGATGAGTCTTAGGTTCTGAAATATAAGATTGAAAAGTCCTTCCACAAAATCATTGTATATCGTAGTTTCTAAGTGTTCTTGAAATCCATGCAAATGTTTGTTACACGAGCAGCCATTCTGACTTTTTCTGGTGAAGTGTTGCATTACATGCTTTTAAGTCAATATTTTATTTTATTAAATATTAGTTTATTAAGTGTGAATGTGTCAGTTTTTCAAGTGATTAATTTTTTTTTTTTTAATATGAAACTTATTTCCATTTGTTTTTTGGTTTTGGTGGCTTGGGTTTGGGGTTTTTTTTCATAATCTCCCATTTGTCTGATTTCAAAATATATCTTAGTGTTTTTATCTTTTTTTTTCCCCTAACCACTTAACAGGTTTTATACTTTTTGGTTTTATTTTTAAACTTATCTTTATATACAAAGCTTGTAATTGTGTACTCCCTTCTCTGCGATTTTGAAGTCTCCCATTAGGCATTTATTAGTTTCAAATTCAAAACAAAAATTCTGATGTTACTAGTTGGATTATTATTTTATTGATTGATTTATTATATCAGAAAAAGGGAGTAACATAGCATGAGAGACAAGGATATTAATATTTGGGATATAAAATCTGATACTGTTGTATGACCTTAGTTTCAGTGATCAGAGACATTGTGCTTTTTTAAATAAGATAAAAACCTTGTTGGAATAGAAAGTGAGAAATATTTTTAAAATACTTTAGAAAATATTCTAGAAAATATTTTTTAAAAATATTTCAAAATGTTTGGTTTGCTACCAAGTGATCATTAATGCCCGATTTAAAGTGGGGTACTTTTAGTAACTTTTTCATGTTTACATTTTTATTGCTTATATAAAAACTGAACAACTTAACCACTAACATTGTTTTAAGTTCTTAAGATATATTATAGGATTTTTTTCACTAGAATTTTTACTCAAACCATTAAGTTATGATGGATTTCAAATAATTCCTTTTCTTCACTCCTTCTTCAAAGAGAAACCTTTTGCCTTTGGAAATCTCTTGTTCAGATATGATTTAGTTCTCAGTATGTCTTCAAGTTAGAAATAAAATATGTCATTTGTGAGGGAAATTTTACACTGGAGTGCTCTAGTTCAGAATCAGACAACCTGTGGCCAGGTGCTGCACCATTTTTTTTCTGAAGATGTAGAAGTATCCAACAGGAACCATCTTAAACTTTAGTCTGGGCTCTCAGCCTGGCTCTTGGTCAGAATAAGCTGTCCTTGATTCCTTACAGAATTATAGTATCAATTAGGTTGGAAAAGACCTTTAAGATCTTTGAGTCAAGCTATGTTATGCATGATGATCAAACCCTCTTATCTAGAGCTTTTCCAGTTGCCCAATTTTAAACCTTATTTTAATTTATTTTCTACTCAAATTCTTAAAACAGACAGCTCGATGTAATAAAGAATCATAGAACCAGTTAGGTTGGAAAATACCTCTAAGTTCATTGAGTCCAACTGTTAACCTGGCATTGCCAAGTCCACCACTGAACTGTTGGTGTTTTATATTCTGTATCATCTTCCTACAGACCAGTCTGGAAAGCTAAACCATGTTATGCTTTGGGTGTGTTGTTAACAGCAGTAAAAATTTCCCTGCTGATGCAAAAATGCATCACAAAAATGTAGAGAGGGTTAATCTCTGCCTAACTTCAGGTAGCTGTTTTGGGAGGTGGCACCCCCACAAAGTCAATGCACAGAGCTGGGGTTTTCCAAGTGTGAGTTCAGAACATCTAGGTCAGAACCAGCCTTAGTCCCTTGTCTGTAGAAGAAGCATGAATTTAATTAGTTTGAGCATCTCTTGGCACATTCTAACATCCTGAAACACTGCACATCACTGTTAAAAACCTCCTTCTGATAAAGGCTATGGCAATCTTGTCTTTTTTTAACCCCTTGCCTACACTGGCCTCTTCCAGTGAATATACCTACACTGGAGCCTGCAGCATGTCATGCCAGAGTGCTCTAGTTTCAAGTTTAGACAGAAACTTGTTTCCTTTAATGATAAAGAAAAATACAGCTGCTCACTGATAAGGTAACAGCTGTTTCGTTGAGTTCAGTTCAATAGTGTACTTATTTCTAGATGTTTGAAGTAGTCATGTAAAGCTTTGCAATTCTGTACTTTAGAACAGAGGAGTCCAGACCTGGAATATATTAATTTACAGTAACAAACAAAATCCTCATTAGGTCTTTTATTAGACAACTGGCCTGGTACTACAGAAAAATGAAAAAAATCTTTTGAGAACAGTTTGATTAGTTTTGGCATATATAATTCATTAATATGATTATGATATAGTAGTGATAGCTGGGCAGATCCATTGAAGGCCTGAGAAGTTTAGTATCTGTGTTACTTTATAGGAAACTGGAAGAATGATCAATGTAGTGCTAAGAAAATGAAAAATATTTTCTTTTTTAAATTCTATAGTGCAGCATAATAGTTTCAGATGGTTATTGTATTCTGGGCACACTAAAGTGGTGTCAAAAGCCATGTTCAGACTGGCAGTCACAGAAATATTTCTGCATTTGAAGGGTCAGGCCGTAGCATTATTTCTAGTTCCACACCACTGGCATGCTCAGATGCAAGTCCATTTCTCTGCAAGGGAAATCATATGTGTACTCATCAAAAATCATGCCTAATTTTCAGTCAGGTAAGAACAGAGTTAATAAAATCCTAGTTTCTAAATCAAAGGCATTCTTATCATCTGTAGAAATAAAAATATACTAGTCTCTGCCTGGTTTGCAGTTTCTAATCCAGTTGGCCGTACCTTTTAGCACGAGATAATGAGAGGAGCTTGCTATTGCAATATTCCTTCAAAGTGAAGAGGATTCAATTAAGCTATTAAGCAAAAGTATAGGGACTTTTTCAAACTTCTTTCACTCAGAATCTGCAGTGGCTGGGTGGGTGCATGCAGGGGAATGGTGAAAGCTGTAAATTTTGAATGTACAAATTGCTTTGATTTTTTTTCTTTCATCTTTATTGATGTCAAATTGAATGCTTCCTTCTGTGGAACAGCATATTGCATGCAAGTGTTATTACAGCAAGCCTGAAAAAATACAGGTGGCCTTGTACTGTAAGACCAGAATCCATTACTTTTTTGTGAAATGGGTAAGAAAAAGAGAAAAAACATCATCAAAAAATATGTAACTTGTTTGATGAACATTAAGGAAGAAATAGTGTATACTATTTCACTTCTTGGCATGAATCTAGGAAATCATGTTTAGCATTAATTAAATCTTCTGTAATTTCTTTCATTTGAAAGTAGAAGTGTGTTAGAAATACTGATTTCTTAGATCTCACAATTATTGTTCCCGTTTTCTAACTGAATGGGCATTGCTTAGGAGAGCAGCAGAGCTAGACAGAGAACCAGCAATGCCAACTTCTAGTTCTGTATTTAGCAGAGAGAACATTGTCCTGAACTTCAGTTTAATCACCAGATGTGCAAGATGGGGCAGATGTAACTCTGCAGTTCCGTGCAGTTCCTGAGATAACTGGCAGTATAACTGAGCTGATGGACTGTGCTGTTCAGGATGATGTGGGTGAGAAACAGGGTCCTTTAGCCCAGATGGAGACCCAAGCTAAAAGAGCTGGGCTGCCTGGTGAACTGGAGCACGTAGAGTTGTATCAAGTCTATTTTGCTGTCCAGAGAGAAAATTTGAGTTAATTTACATTACTTCCACAGGTTTTCAGGCACACATAAGGTAGCACTTAATTGTGGTGCAGCCCTGCTCCTCCTGTTTTACTTTTAGCATGAACGTGAGGTGATCAGTTGTTACAATGCTGCGAGGTTTTGAAAATCCTATTCTTCCATTCCTAAATCCTGATAAATTTATGATGAAGTTTTTATGTATACTGTAAGTTCTTCTAAGAAAGGACTTTTCCTTACCAAATATTCAGAATATATGGTGCTCTAATCTTGACTGAAGGCATGAGACACTACTCTGGTACAAACAATAACCAGTCTATCGTGTTTTTATTGAACTGGTTTAATGAATGCAATTATTTTCACTTATTAGATTGATTCACTGTCTATTAATCTTTAATATTCACTGTTCTGATTTATACCTTTTACATGTCATTTGAATGGTTACGAGGACATTCTTGCTTTAATTAATTTACTTGAATTAGAAATTACAACTTTTTATGTAACTGTATTCTCTTGCTACAGATGATCCTGGTCTTTTAATCTTTTTCTTTTTTGTGTCCTGTGTCCCAATTTCCTATTAGAAATATGTTAATCTGTTTCACTCTGCTTCTGACTGTGTTGTACGTGACTAATAATTTAAGGTCTATTATTAGAGCTTACCACACTGTTAGTCAATGTCACATTGTAATTTAAGGCAGCGTGAAACTATCTTAAGAAGCTGTGAAAAGTTATAAGTCATAACCATATTGATGGTTCAGCCATTGGTAAAGAATTATTTACTTGAATAACTGCTATTATTAAGAAAAGGTATTAAGAAAAGTCTACAAGTGACATTTAATTTAAATCATGGAATCACAGAATGGTTTGGATTGGAAGGGACCTTAAAGACCACCTTGTTCAGCCCCTTGCCATGGACAGGGACACCTTCCACTAGACCAGGTTGCTCCAAGCCCCATCTAACCCAGCTCTGAACACTGCCAAGGATGGGGCATCCACAACTTCTATGGGCAACCAGTTCCAGTGCCTCACCACCCTCATGGGGAAGAATTTCTTCTTTATATCCAGTCCAAAAAATAAGCTATATTAAAAAAACATAGTCTCTCTCGATAATTCGTTGCATTTTTCTGCAAATTATGTTGGTTTTAAGTAATGCCTTGTCATGCCATCAAATCCCTGAGTGACATTTATAAGTTAGCAAGCACAATTTGGGCTTACAACCGTGGCCTTTATGTTTCCAGAATATGGGGAGCGGCAATTCTGTTAAGTCCATTAATTATTTTTAAATTTTCTTTGGATGTTTATTTTTACTTTAACTTATCCCTGAATGAAAAGCACTGTTAAAATTTTTTTGCATATGTTATCTGATGTCTCTGAAATTTTTCAGGTTAATTGCCCAGATCCATGATGAATTGTTGTTTGAAGTAGAAGATTCTCAAATCGAGGAATTTTCAGGTAAATACAATCTCTCTTGCTCTTTCCCTCCCACCCCATTTTTACTCTCTATATCCTGTGATTTCTCAGAGAATAAAGAACTTATGTAGCAAGAATAAACACACTGATTCTCACAATTAAGAAAATGTATACTAAGCAGATTTTTCTGAATGTTTTCCACCACTGGCTCTTATGTAGATAAAACGTGATATACTCATTTGGAATTCATTACCATGCTTATTTGTATTTAGTTTTTTTATCAAGATTCCATCACCCACTGTGTGAATCCTGTAAAAGTAAGTAATATTTCCTCTAAGGTTTTAGAAGGAAATAAACCAGTTTGAAGTACTTTAGACTGAGGCCTGTTACACAAAGAAGCATTAATGTAAGGTTATACTAGACTGTAATTTTTAAGTTAGTTTACTGCTTTTTTATAGTAAGAAACCTTCATGATGGCACTCTCAAGGTTAAGGTTAGTAAAAGTTCATGCCTTTGGCTTACTTCCAGACATTATTCTGTAAGCCAGAGTTTGTCTCAGCATCTGGTACAAATATAGCAAGCAAGCGAGGGCACATAGCAGACTGTTGGGTCTCTTCTCTGTTAAGCAGTGGATTTATTCCTGTAGGCACCAAGTGTTTATTCACAAACTTTGGTCTAGTTTGACCAAAGCTCAACAATATGTTTGGCTAAACCAATTAGCATAATGTCACAAATATTTTAAATGAACCAATACAAGAAATATCTTCCATTATAGCCTAAGCATTTAATAAAAAATTAATTTCACCTTCCCGTGCTGCGTTCATTTGAACAGTGCAATTTGCTATATTAGTCTCATTTCATCACTGATCCCTCTTGTGAGTATTAGTTCAAAATGAGAACATTAAACCTCTATCTAATCTAAACAAGCTACCTGGGAAATATTTCAGCTCAATATATTCAGGGCATTATAATGAATTAAGTTAATATATTAACATTTGACTTCTAAATACAGGAATTAAAATCTGATTTAAATTTTAAAAAAATTACACGATTTATTGGAGATTGCAATATCTGTTCAGAAAAGGCAATGTCTAAAAGTGACATAATTTCAGAGTTAGGAATCGTAGTATATTGAAAGAGATCTGTAGGACAGCATAGAAGGATTTTTATTATCTTATTTTCCATCAAATTGCATTAAGTATAGAGCTAATATTATACCCAAAAGATAAAAATTATTCATGGTTGCTTATACATATAGAAGATCATAGATTCTGCCCTCCTTGGGTCAAATTCAGATCTCCATTACTAGTGTGAATTTGTAGCAAATTCCGAAAAATCAGTATTTTCAAGTGTAACAGAAAAAACCTCCAGCTATTGTATGAATAATAGTAATACATTATCCCACTATGGAAACATGATGACTGGAGGCTTTTTTCTGAAGATACAAAAAGAGTGCAGTTCAAATACTCAAGTTTAAAGTATGTACTGCACAGTAATTAGTTTCCTGATCTCCAGGTGTAGCTACAATGTGCAGGAAAAGCATACCTGTAAATTCCTTGTTGTGCTTCAAAGTTATCACCCTGTAATTGAAGTTGCTAAGATGACCTTTAGAAAATGGACCTGGGCAGTCTAGAGGTCCGAGATACCTTGGAAATTGTCATTGCACTTAACATAGGCTGCTAAACTTGGGTGTTCAAGATGGAAGTTTGTTTCATTCTGCTGACTGAAGATTGATTTTTCAATTTGTCTCTACTTTGCCCTAAGAGGCAAAGAAAAAAAGAAAATTCTGCATCACAGGAACTTTCAGATATACTCCTGTCAGAACAGAAGAGTGATAACTTGTCTTATTCTTTACAAAAAAGACCAACCTGAGACATTGATTTCCTTCCTCTTTATTCATCCCTGGGGGGGCCTTACTTGGAGTACTGCATCTACTTCTGGGCTCCCCAGTACAAGACTGGAGCGAGTGCAATGAAGGGTCACAAGGATGATGAACACACTGGAGAATCTCTTCTATGAAGACAGGCTGAGAGATCTGGGACTGTTCAGCCCAGGGAAGAGAATATATATATATAAAAAAAATACATATATACTGTGTATATGTATCTGGAGGAAGTGGTGGTGCCCAGTGACAGGACCAGAGGCAATGGGCACAAACTGAAACACAAAAGGTTCTCTCTGAAGATCAGGGAACACTGTTTTACCCTGAGGGTGACTGAGCACTGGCACAAGTTGCCATGAGAGGTTGTGGAGTCTCCATCCTTGGAGATGTAAAAAAGCCATCTGGACAAGGTCCTTGGCAACCAGCTCAGGGTGCCCTCTCTGAGCAGCAGGGCTGGACCAGTTAACCTCCAAAGGTTCCTTCCAGCCTCCCTGCCTCTATTTTCCAAATAGTTCTGCTACTGGTAGAAGAACTAACCTAAGGTGTCTTAAAAGGGTCCAAAGCTGGTGCTTCTTCAGTGTCATTAATGAGGATTTAATACGATCTGAATAGGCAGAGAAAGGGTGTATCTGCACTAGCATCTTACTTCCAGTCGGAAGTACATGCTGAAGCAGATCTCCCTATTGTCCCAGTCCATGGTGTGAACAGTTTTGGTTCACATCGCAGAGCATTCTGAGAGCAGTTGACCTAGATTCCTTTCAGATGAAACTAAATAGGAACACTCTTTTCTCCTAATCTTTTCCAATTATTTCAGGAGCTGCTGATTGAGGTAACAGATTAGATATCTGAGTGTTAAACCAAGGAAGTGTCAGTAGGATGTGTGCTCCTAATTCACTTAAGTGCTTTGAAAGTCTAAATATGGTTTTCATCTCTTTACCTAAAGTTCTTTCACCCTTTCTTAAAATCCTTACTGTTCTTACTTTTATTTGCCAATATTCTTTAGCGGTCAGCTTTGTCTTCGCATATCTAATGAGCTTTTGTCCATTCAGAAACTTTAAATTACAGAATCTGCTGACTTGCAGTTTCCAGCCTGCAGTTTAATGATCCAGAGAGAAATCTCAGTTGTACAGTCACAAAGCTCAGTAAAGGCAGACGTGGACTTAAAGCTAAAGAGCAGTGTTTGAGGGTTTTAATGGATTACACGTCAGTGCTGTGTTATTCACCAGCATTTAATGTGATCCAAGAAGCACTGGCCTACTATTCAGTATGTTTGCATTCTGATTCCATTCATGCTTCTGATCTACTTTTTCAGGAAAGCAACAACAAATATGTCTCCTTTTTCTTGTTTGTAGAATGGATATAAAACTTAAAATATTTTTAAGACTTATAAATGAAGAACATAAGGTAAATAGTAATATTTAATTAGATCATAGTGCAGGATATAAGCCTTCTCAGCAGCATTTCCATGATGGAAGTGTCTTTTTTGAATTGTTTCACAACATTAAAATGTCCATTTGCTTCTAAGACTTCCCAGCTGAAAATTGCCACAAGGGATTGTAATACTGGTGCTTTCTTTAGTCTTGCTTAGGACTTCATATGCTCCAATAAGAATTTTCCGTACTTTTAAATATACAGAAATCCCATGTATAGTGTATCTAATAATGCACAGATGATTTGGAATCCTTTGAATCTAATAAACAAGAGGCAAGCAAAAATTGTTCTTTTTTTCTTTATCTACTTCTGCACAAAATACTGCATTAGGTGGGTCATCACAAGGTCTTATCTGCATTTTGGAAGGATACCTTCTTCAAAAGGAATCCATCATCTGCAGTTTTATAGAACACATATGGCTCACTCTCAATGGACAAGGCAGAACATCATTTATTTATAAGAAGGTTTTGACTGTCCAAGCTTTGACATACTTTGAAATACAATGAAGCACATACTACTCTGAATGGTGCAATTTTCATCAAAGATGTGGCATATTATTTCCCTCAATTCTCTGTTTGGGGCAAGAACATGACAGCAAAAGAGCTTTTTAAAATACTAATTTCCTATTAGAGGGTGCTTGGGAAGTTCAGATCAAAACATTTGGCAGAAATTTGTTTGGCTTGGGCAGAAGACTCTCAGCTTTACCATCAATAATCTCGCTGGTTTCTAGCCAGCTTGCCTGTCTGGCTTCCTCACATCTTGAGCTTTCCAGCACCCCAGGAAGTAGAAAGGCAGATGATGTTATGGGAATGCCAAAAACTGGGTTCTTGGATCTGGGAAGGCTCAGCATCTCTGAGTCCTGAAGTCTGTGTAATCAGGTAGACAATCTGTCCCCAAATCAGACTGTGAGTCTGTGTAGAGGCTCTGGAAGAGTATTTAGGAATGGCAGAACCCAATTTCTCGTTTGGTGGGGACTGTTTCTGACACTGCTGCTCCATGCTAAGTTTGAAGTGCCTCGTTGCCCTTGGATTATGCTGAATGCATTACAGCTAGAAGGGGGATACACTTTGTGGTGAAGGAAAGCAGAATAATTTTTTCTTTTTTTAAAGTACAGGGATACCTGTAGTTACATCTGTAAAATCTGGCTTCTGTGTGTGTTCTATAAATAGCTGGTGAGTTTGAAAGGTGAACTTTGCCAGTGGCAGTTACTGTGGATTCTTCCGTGTCTTTCTGCCTGCTTAATTGCATCCATTAGTGATAATTAAATGAAAGATACTTGGTACTTGAAATAACATCTTTTTGTAGAAATTTATGTATTCCAGTGTGTTGTGTTCAATATCACAGTGCATTAGAGTAATTTTTAAAGGTTTTTTTTTAGAACTCATTTATAATTATACCGTATTGATAGAATTGAAGAATTTCTGCATCTGTTCTTATTTTTGGTACATGTACAATGTAGAGTTTGAAACAATTTTTCTAATATTTTACCAGGTATAAGAACACCGAAATGACCAGTCTAAGAAAAAAAAAATCAAGATAAATTAAGCCTATTTACTTTGCTATTAAGATCAGTTGCTACCTAAAGAACAGTATCTTATACTTCTTTTAAACATCTGCCAGTACACATTTTTGGCTCACATACAAGTTCCATGAAATTTCTTTTTTTTCTGCTACAATTTTATGCTTACTGGGTACTGAGGCAGCTGCATAAAAATGTGCACATGTTCAAAAGGGGACTGCAGTAACAGAAGAACAAAAGAATGAACTGGTCATCACAAGTTAGTGACATTTTCTGTCCTCTGCGCTGCCTTTTTCTAACTTGAAAAACACTGGTGCGTAAACTAAAGATGCCTCTAGATAGCTTTCAATTTGCAAAAATCCCTGTTCCATAGATCATATGTCTGGCCAGCTTTGACATGTTTCTGGAGTCATAATTTCATAGGTGAGTGCACTTGAAAAATGTCTTCAGTTCGATAGGGACAAATAAGCTTTTGTTCCACAGCAGGCATGCGTGTCTTTTCTTTGTTCCTATTCACAGCACTTTCAATAAGCATATTTATTCTGGTCAGTATCAAGAAAACCTAATATTTGTTAAAACATATGTTAAAATTTCAGTTCCTCTATAATCTTTTAACTTTGCTGTCAGCATTTTTTATATATAATATTTTAGTGCGCATACTTAGCACTTACAAAGCATTTCAAGATGCCTATAATCAACAACTCTTCTAATTGCTGACTATGGGTTTTGAGAGTTAAGTTGCAAAGATTGGGAGAACAGCATTTTACAGATGCCATTGCAGTATATGGCTGGCTGTAAAGGAATGTTTTAAAATTAATAATTTATGTGCCCCAGATATACTAGATTCTTGACTGAGCAGAAATAATCATTATCCCCAAAGTTTCCAGCCTAAATCTTAGAAAAGAAACAAAAAATTAAGAGTGGTAGAGACAGATCTATTAAAATGCTGTGGTTCTGTTTTTTAGCGACTACACTAAAATGTAGATGAGATAAAGAAGATAGAGTTGTGGATGTCTGATTATTTATTCTGAACCTGGAGAAAGAGGGAAATTTTCAAGGAGATTTGAGAAAGTAGAGGGAGAATCAGATATTATGTACATGGGACTGAAGGGGTCCTCTCCTGTGATTACATACCCCCATGCCATATGGTCTCTTTTATTAATTATAATCTTCATATGAAAAATTACTACCACTATTCCAGAGTTTTGTCTCTCCAAAATCTAGACCTTTAAATTTCCAGCCTAAAGGTATTCAGCCACTATACCTATTTTTTTTTGTGCAAATACTGTAATGTAGTTGAAATGCTTCCTTCTTCACTGTTTACTGTCTTAGCAGACTACTGAACAGGAATGACAATCCAGCTGCTTTTTCTTGATATTTGCAAAGGAGTGGTTTCAAAAGGTTGAAATGCAGGCACAACAACTTCAGATTGCTTGAAATGAATGGCTTTACTATGCCACCCACTAAACTCTGGGTAGAGAAGAAGTCAGTGTGACATGAGAAATAGAACAGGGAGCTGAACTGACAGAAAAAAAAGGAAAAAAGAAAATGAAGCAAACCCATGGAGAGGTTTTTAATGGTTGTCAAAGTGAATGAGGAACCATTGGGTTTGTTCACTGATGTGGCCACATTAATCTGTGCATTTTAAAATTAAGAGTATTTAAGAATGCAGCAGAATTCTGGTGGTGCCAGATGCCTTAGAGCAAAACGTGTGTGAACCAACAGAGAAAGCTGTTGCAGTCATTGCTGCCATCATGAATCCCCTTTTGGGGATAACAGTTAAATGGGACAGAACTAGTCAAATTCAGAGGTCTAGAGAACTAGGAGAAAACTGGTCTAACTCAGTGCACAGGCAGGCAGCACCCTTTGCCATACCCCTCACATCTTTCAACCCAGGAACTGACGCTGCTGACTCATGCTCCATCTTTTACTGTCTGTTGGAGCTCATTTTGTCAAGATGACCTATTCCTCCCATTGCCCAAATGCTCTATTGCTGTTTATTTCTCTAACACAAAAAATGTTAGGCTGCACAGAGTTGAGTATGCCCTTCATAAATGTCTGGTGGAACATACAGAGCTGAGTGGTTCTGCAAGGGAAGTGCAGAAATCAGGTGTTGTCCTCTCAAAAGTTTTGTGCAGTCATAGCTTGGAAAAAATGTTTACCCAGGACTGACTGGCAACACACTGAGCCTTCTGAAGGCATCCCACCTGGTTGGGGTGCCCCAGCACCTGCTGCATTGCTGACCTCCTGGAGCTGACAGCTTGTTGAAATTCAGAGTGGGCTTCTCAAGACAGAGGCAGCCCAACGCTCCTCTATTAATAGCCATGTTGACTTGGACTGGATTACAAATGAGTAATTATTTAGGCCAGCACTTCTCCTTTCACAATCTGTGGGTTGCAATGTTTGTTTGTGCGCTCCAAAATTGTTGCTCTCTCCCACACTGGACCATGAACTACTTCAAATCGAACGTGAACCAAGTCTACATGTGTAGCTGTATGTAGATGTGTCAACAAATATCTTGGTTTCCTCAGCTCTGGCACTTGATCTGCTGATTCTTTGAGTTACTGCATAATTCGGACTTCATGGAAAAGCTTATGACAGCTCATTAGCCCACAAATCTGAGTGAGCCAGCACGGTCTGAGGACTGTTCAGGTAGAAGCTGGTTATCCTCATCATTATTATCAAGCCAGCCTCAGTGTCAGTGATGTGACATGAAACGTTACAGACTGCTCTTCATTGCTGGCATCATTAGAAAAGGTTTTGGCAGCAGCCAGAGCAACAACATCCACAGCTTCTTAAAGTTCTTGCCACTCCTTTGCCTCTAACCTCAGCTGCCAAAGAACCGTGATGTGCAGCGAGGGATAACTTCAAAGGAAGCTGCTCAGTAATCATGTGGGTTTCGCTCTAGCAGTTACCACCTCGTATCACAGACCCTGCTCTTTCTCAGGTCTGTGAGGCACATGACAGCATGCATTATTTAGTCATCCATCCTGTCAGAGCAGTGGAGGTTCTGGGGCCACCTGGTATTCCTATTTCACTTTCACTAGCCAAAAATTACTTCTTTTTTAAAAGCTGTTGATCCGTTGAATCTCTGTTTGATTTTTATTAGAACAGTATGTGTTGCAGCAGCAATCTTTATCAAGCAAAACACTAATTGGCAGGACCAGTGATGACAAATCTGATCCCAAATGATTGATTTGAAATAATTATAGATACATTTGCATGGCAATAGTGAGCATAGTGTTATGGCATGATGAGTTGTTAAGTTACATGAATTGTACTGAAGTTTAATTGTTTAGAGTGCTGATAGCTCTGCTCTCCCACAGGGAAGAATTTTTTAAAAATTTGGCTCTGATCTTTTTACTTTGAAGAGTAAAATATTTTTAAAAGTTCAGATTCTTGTGGGTTTATTTTCTCACTTCATTTTTTAAAATTTAGCTTTATGGCTGCACAAGAAAATGAAAATGTATAAAATGTCATCAAACCAATAGTTATGAGTATTGAACTTGAAAACTGAGCACTCACACATGCTCTATATACCTTAATATGAAATGTAGTAGTGCTGTACTTCTTGATATATGGGATATATAAAGTAAATAATTCTGCAAATTCTACCCTAAAATTCAATTTTAAAAAAGAAATTAAACTGTTCACAAGAGATAAAATATCTTTAAAATAAAATTCTTTAAAATAATCTGAAAAAGTTGCAAATGGTAGATTTTTAATGCAGAAATGCCGGTATTATATAACAGAATTAAAGTGTGATTTTTTTTTTTATTTATATATAAGTATATCTATAACAATTCTAACATGGAAAATAAAGTTGTAGGTTTTTGAATTTACCTTACAGCATTGGTAAAAAGAACAATGGAGTCCCTGCAGCAAACCACAGCCTTGGAAGTGCCACTGAAGGTAGGGACAAGTCTGAATTTCCATTACTTTCTCAGGCATACTTGGCTTTGTATGTCATCATCATCATATTAGGAATGTAGCAACAACTATTTTGCTTTTCACTTCAATTGTTTCATTTTCATATTTGCAGGTAATTGCTTTTTCAAATTACTATAAAATTTCTAAAGGAAGATAAACTGAAAGAAAGTACACTCCCTTTTGGAAAGTGAGATTGTCATAGCAATGCATATGGTAATTTAAAAATCTATTCCATTCATTGCCATCAAACTTCTGTTGGGTGTGGTATAGTGAGAAATACGCCCCGTTAGTAGGCTTTCTAGATGTACCAGGCATTCGTTACTGCTGAAAAAATATTGCAAAAGATCTTTCTTCAGTAATTTTCACTTTAAAAATGGGTTTATTTAACATTTCTGTGTGGATGCCTAACACAGACAAAATCAGACAAAATTGCTGGTCATTGCTAAAAGTAGAGGTCATCACCTACCAGACCAACATCTGTAAAAAGTGAGGAGATAACTACACAGCTATCTATGTATTGGACCTAGCTGGAATTACATTATAAAATATACATTACTAGACTGGTATCTGTCACTGTAGCCTACTGCTCAGCTTTTGTTGCTTGGTAAAAGACTAAAGCTCTTGGGAATCCCTAAACTTAAGTGAGCAACAGCCCAAGGGTTTCCAGTTGACAAATGGAGTACTTGGTGTTGCCAGGTCACTCAATCAGCAGTAATACTCGAAAAGATTCAGAGACAGAAAAACTTTATTCTAATTATTTCAGAAATGGTTGCAACATACAGACTTGCACTAATGGAAACAGTTGAAAAAGAAAAGTACTAGATAATTTATCTTGTGTTTCTTCCTCCAGATCTTCTCTATCTATTGCAGCATTCCAGCTACTTTGTGAGGCTTTCTCTGGAGATCTTGCAGTTAGAAGATCTTTTCTAGGTCCTTAGGGAGCCCATCCTTCCCTCAAAAATTGAGAAAAGATAATGAAGGGTATCCAAGATCTAAATTAATCTTTCTGCTTCCCATACTGAATTTCCCCCTTCACTGTTCATTTAAGCCTTGTAAGATTTTACATTCCTGTTTACCAAATGTGGTCCAGTGAGACCTTTTGGACATACTGAGATTATAAATTTCTTGCACTCGTACTCCTAAGCTTTGCAAACTGCATTTCTGTAGGTTGCTTACATTGTACACCTGTACTTGCCTAGCTTCTGTTGTTGCAAATTCCTTGGAAAAAAACCCAAAAGAAGCGAGAGTGTTTTTCAAGGTATATCACATTTAAATATTTTTAATTACTGTATTAGATACCTGGCATTCGTGCTGCTATAAGGTTCATTAAAATAATCAAATATGGCATATTGGTGGCATATAAGGTGAATAGCAACACTATAGTCCTTTTTGGATAGTTTTAGGGACTTTTGGTGTCTTTTTCAGAGGTAACAAGATTCATACTTTGAGGAAGTCATGGTCATGCAATAAATATGAACACTGTACTAAGTTTCTAAGAAATGTTTACGTGGTTACTGAGAGTGTTCATGGTTACATGGTTGGAATATAATTTTACTGTTACATATTTCAGACTAACCATTAAGTGGCAGAAGGTTTCAATGTCCTGTGGACGAATGGGACATACCATCTTATTCACCTCTGTCTAAGGTGTTTTACTGTCACACACTGACAAATCCATCTTGATGCATTAAACAAATGGATTCAATTTGTCATTCCCATGAGAACAGTAATTCTCCGTTAAACACCAACTGCACTTTAATAGGTGAAAAGAAACACATTCTTGGACAATAAGTAGTTCTCTGGGGCTTTCAAAGATTAGAATAGGCAGTAGAACTATTTGGAGATACACATTTCATTACCCTTGTTTGGTCTCCTTTTCCTAAGCAAATTACTGTAGGAATCCTGACATACTTTTGCTCGTATGACACGTTAGACTACATCCATCATGAAAATACTTCATCTTCCTCTGAAGCATCAAAAAGAGATCAATGACAGAGGCCAGATAGAAAACAAAGTTTGATCTCAGAGAAGAAATTGAGAGTGATCTTTTAATAAAAAAGTCTGTATTTTTGTTCATGTTGTTTACCCTTCTATACAGGAATATGTCTTTTAGGATTAGAGATGTTGAAGATGAAAAGATTTTTGTGAAATGTTCCTGCTCTCCTTCAGCAGACTTACTTCAGCTAAATATGTATTATGTGCTCTGTTAATATGAATATTATTTTTTAATATGGAGACAAAATGTCACTAAAGTAGAGCACATATATAGTCTTAGTGGGGAGAGATCTCTTTTTCTTCTTTGAGGTAAAGGATGCTTTATCTTTGAAGTAGCTTATTTTTTTTCCAAAATATAGTCCATGCTAATGAGGCAGCTTTCATGTCAACAAATCTACTGTGTACAAGAGCACAAGGAACTGCAAAACAAACTGAAATTAAACCAAAGCAACAATAAAAATACCCCAGAACTTGAAATGTGGGGGGTAAAAAAGCCCTACTATCTTTCCGCATTACAGACAAAGTTGCTGATGATAAATATCAAAATCATCATTTGCAGCTTTTTTGAAAAACATAAGATGAATTTTGCTGTAGTGTATTCCTTGCAATTCAGTAACATGTATTTGCAATTTGAAAACTAAAGGTTAGTTTAAATTGTTAAGGTATTTTTATCAGAATTGTAGCAATAATTGAGTATTAATAGAAATGGAAGAACATTTTGTATTGGATAGGCATGTAATCTAGAGCAGTATCAACATCCAAAGGGAAAAGCAAAAATAGTAATCTTGCTATATGTGATGTGTTTATTTGTTTAATTTTTTTTTCTGGCAGGTTCCCTTGAAAGTGATTCTCACCACTGGGAAATCATGGGGGTGTATGACAGAATTGCAGGAGATGTAAAGCAGTCATCGGGGATGTTATTCAGTACCCAAACACCTCATTGGCCTGTGCTGATTCCTCACTGAATCACTAGGCAACAGCGCTGCTGGATCTTTCATAAGCACCTAATACTCTGCATGTGAATTTTTTTACTTCATTTTGTCTGTAGCCCTAGGCAACAGCAGTGAGATAAAACTGGTTTTTACCAGTTCATTGTGTTTCCTTTAGCCAAGGTAACCAGCAGGGAGCTGCTTTTGTTCACAGCTAAATTACTACATGTAAGAAATGAAACAAGACAGTATTAACCCTTTGGGAGCATCACAAATTTATTTGAGTTACACAGATGTTTAGACTTTAATGTTAAGTATTTTGTGAAGTGCTTGTGTAAAAACACTTATAAGCTGGCAGTATTGGAACTGGATCAGATGCTTAACTGTTGTGCTCAGCTTATTTTGTATTTTGTGAGTAGAACATTGCTGCTTGGTGTTCATCACATATTAAATGTTCCATTCCTCAGACTTAGAAAAGGAGTTAATGAACCTATTTTTTATCTAGAATTTTGGGACAAGACAGGTAAACAAAACTAGAAGCCTAAATGTATTAAAAATAAGGAGATTGTTGTCAATTCATTTAATTTCAAACTGAATTTGCACAGTAGCCTTAGCATACTTTTGAGGAAATATTACAGTTTTGCCTAATCTACTACTTTTATTACTGATGTAATGCTAGATACTGTTTAGATAAATTTTAGGACTCAGCCTTATACTTCTTAGGATTCAGGCTTTTACTTCAATGTTTGGATTTTTTATTAATAACTTGTTTTTCTGTGGAGTTTATTCTTCAAATGAGATTTGTTTCATAACATTACTGTTTCACAAATTCTGTCTCTGTGCTTGTGGAATATGAAATTGTCCTCAAAGTCTACTGATTATTCAGTTGCAGTCAAGCACAAAACTTTTAAGAGTTGTTCAATATGTTTCAGCATTAGACACCAAATGATCACAGTAATACAATTTAAATTCTAGAACTGTATGGTTGTAAAGACTTTGCAGCATTTTTAATTTGCATAATTAAATAATTTTACTTTGCACTTGAAGCCATTAAACTATTAAATATTGTTTTCTTATGTTGCTTATTCATCATACATAACCTGTCAGCTGACGTGAGTCAGTAGTTTCTAAAAATTGATTCTTATAAAATTGGCATTGATCATGTAAGCAAAGTCCGAACCTTCTGCATAATAATTGGGGTCAGTGCTTTGGTCTGGGGGTCCAGCCTGCATGGCTGTGACACCGTGCCAGGTCCTGTGAGCAGGGGCCCTGATCTCACCTTTCCAGCAGAGAAGAGGTTGCACAAGTTTTCTTCTGCTTTTTGCTATTTTCAAGCCCTCTGTGTTTGCATTGGCATTGAGTAAGTGTGAAATGTTCTACTGTCCCATCTCTTTCACTCCTCTTGAAGATCTACTGGTTTTGGGAGGTCTCTACTAATTAAAACCTGTTTCTCTAAGGCTACTGTATGGAGGAAATCACCATTTTTTTTGTACATTCACAGCTGATTTTCACCTTGTGTATTTTTCTTAGGATGCATACTTTATGATGAGATAGATGGTGTATTTTTTCAAGCCCCAAACAGCACTAGCAATACCCTTCAGCCTAACAAAACCCAAAAACATGCTTAAGAAAAACAAGAGCCTCAATCCACTTGTGTGAATTGACATCTGTTCAAATATGAAGCTACAGATATGCAGAGGTCACCATAAAGAACAAATTTTCAAACACAACCCTTCACAAAAGACTGTCAGTCACAGTTCCCCAGACATGTGCACTTTGTGTAGGTTGTCATACAAGCAGGCAAAGTTAATATTTTATTCTCCTTGTGTCACAGTTTCTTCATGGTTTTAAATTCCCGAAGAGTCAGCTAACAAAAGGAAGAGGGCCAAGCAATAACGCACCACTTTATCACACGTGTCCAAGGCCTCATTCTGTGTACACTAGTATGAGAGCAAAAGGCAAACTGGCATCATTTTGGAGGATTGTTGCTGACCAAGTCTCTAGACTGGGTGAAGTTTGTGTCCTCCCAACTTGCAGGATACACACTATGAGCTTGGGATTTCATTCCAGTTCTCCAGATTCTCCAGTAAAGAAACTGAGAAGCTTTCTACACTTGAGAAAGAGTAGTGTTTGCAATTCATTTCCCAATGAGGTCCTCTGGACAAGGCACCAGTTTTACCACACTTGTGTGCTGATCCATGTATAATCATAAAATCTGGGCAGTGCAGTTTTTCCAAACCTTAGTTGAGGTCTGAATCTAAAGAGCCATTATAGGGAAGCAAGGCCAGTCCTGACCACAGATTTCCTCCCAGATAAATACAGGTGAAAATATTCAGTGTTTGATGACTGCCTTGAATTCCTTTGGGTGGCACAATAATTTCACACCATGGAACTCAATACCTTTATTATAATAAATAACCAACTTGTCAGGTTATTTTGGTTCTGCGTGAAAGGGACTTTAAAACATGGTTAGGCTTGAGCAGGAACAATCATAAGAGCACTTTTCCATCCTTAAAGCTCTTTACTTGATCTGTAAAATGATTCGCTTTTCCTCACAACCTGGGAAGAGGTACTGGGAGAGCAAGAAACAAAAACTTCTCTTGGAATTGCAGAACCCCACAGAAGGACTGATTAATGAGCATGGGAAATCACAGAACAGATGAGGAGAGGGAAATAGCTGGTTGTACTTAGTTTCAGATATCCTTTGTGAGCAGGAGTTTCATTAATTGATTCTCTGAACACAGTAATAGCCCCTTTTGAACTGATTTGTGTCTGGGTTTGATTTCAGGTGTGGTTTTGATGGCCTGAATCTTCTCTTAAATCATCTGTAAATCTCTTTGTTTGCCATGTGAAGTAGTGGGGAAAGAGCACTATTTGAAAATACTTTAACTCAGTGTCTGTGGGAAATGGAACAGCTCAGCTGTTTGCTGGTGTTTGCATGTGATGGCATGACCAATACTTCCCTGCTTGCAAATCTTGTAATGTCCTCATACCACTGTGGGACAGCAGGACTCTGATCTTCAATGTTGGTCCAACTTGATAACAACCATAGCTCAAACACTGGCCTCAGATTTTATGTGAGCAGGACATTTTAAACGTGAGGGGGGAAAAAAGTCTCAGTTTTTGAAAAATGAGAGTAGATTAAGAGATTGAATCTGCTAGAGCACCCAGGACATCATTTGTTCATGTAAATGGTTAAGAAAAAAATGCTTAAAAATAAACTAATTTTATTTTTTCGAAGTCAACAAAATCTGTTCCTCTCATTTTTTGTTTAATTTTAAAAGGAGGCCAAATAATGGGTTCAAGGTTGTATTCTTGTTTTTTGATATATTTCCTCAGTGGCCTAAAACATCTTTTCTTGCTTCACCATTAGAAGATTAGACTGGACAAACCCCTGAGAAACCTCTTTTTGACCTCATAGCTCACCCTGCTTTGAGCAGGAGCTTGGACTGGAGACCTCCTGAGGTCCCATCCAACCTGTATTTTGGTCCTGTGTCATTCCTCGATTAGGACAACAGCAATCACCTGGGTGGAAGACAAATCAGAAAATCCCTTCAAACATTCTGCACAAATGCTGCACCACATTAAAGTATATAGTGCCATCCCAGAAGAAGGCCCAGAAATGTTTTGGGCTTGCATCCCTCCTTCCCACCTGTGTTGCCTCATTCTGTGCCAGCATTTACTATATTCCCTGGCTCACAGGCTCACTTTTGGCTGGCATACTTCCTTTTGGTATTAGCACGTTGTCAGAAACATTCAGGGAGTGGAAAGGAATCATTTTTTCTGCCATTCTGCAATGATTTTAGTAGAGAGTGCATCTCTGGGTTTAAAATAAGGTTTAATCATGTCCTGTTTTTGGCTTGCTGGGAAACTTCCCCAGCCTAATAATCAGCTCGTCTCTACTGGAGACAACAGCCGCTGTCAGCTGGTTCTCTTGAGACATATTTGAAGTGCACTTCTACCACCTGTTTCTGGAAGTCCCTTTTTGGTTATCAAGCTTGTTATTGTCTACTGTAAGTCCAGGCCATTTTTTTGCCCTCTCTGCCTGTGTTTTGAATTGTGGAGGTCCAACTTCTAGCCAATGTTTGCACATTTTTTGTGCACTTTTCCATGTCACCTTCTCCATTCAAGGCTAATTAGTTGGACAATTTTTAGCTTCTTTCTTCCTCAGCTTTTGCTTCTTACACTAATAATTTAATCCACTGCCAACCTTTCCCCTGCACTTCACAGGTACTCTTATTTCTGGTAAAATCTCTCTATTAATTGTCCACAAGTTAAAAAAAAGAATTGTTTGTCTTTTTACCTCTGATCTTTGTACCCTCAGTTCCCCTCCCTCTGCCACTTGGCATGACATTTATGCATTTATGGCATTTTGGAGACTGTTCCCTGGCTAACTATATTTTTACTGTAGTTGTTCATTTCATGATCAATTTTTCCATGCTATCAAAAATTGACTGTAGAAATCCTCTCTGGTGCCCCCCCCCCCCCACACTTTTTGGCAGCTTCATCTGCTGTGCACACTGAATTTGTCACATCTAATTATTCAAAAGTGTCATGCATTAGATTACAATCCCATTTTCCAATTTATGTGTTAAGCAGAGAACTGTATCTACAGGCTCCTGAGAATCAACCTCCATCCTCCCCACAAGTGGCTGCTGCCTGCTACACTGCCTTTCTCTACAGAATTGGCTGAGACAAAATTAAATATCTCTCTGGGTTACTTGGCCTCTTTGCACTGATCCATTAGTCCACATCCAGCTGAGTCCAGGAATTAGTTAATTGCTGATTTATTCTAAATGTCTTATTGGTGTCTGGTTAGGTGAAGAAGACAAGTGTCCTCAGGACTTCTGCCAGATTTTTTTTCTGTCTCTTTGTAACTCTAAGCTATGCCCCAGAGCCGGTTCAGGCTGATGACTGACTTCAAACTGCATGTGAAAGACACCTGTAAGAACTTCATTTCTTCACAACGAAAAAATTCTGCAGCAGTTTGAAAGCTGAGCCACCCTACTCGCCTGCCAGCAATCCCCATCTCTGTTTATCTTCCCATCCATTCACTTGAACCGTGATGTTAAATTAAATAAGCTTCCCAGGGAGGTTTTCCTTTAAATATAATGAGCTTTTGTAGCATATGTGCTGGGAGAAGTCAACATCTTCCCTTGGGGCCTCTGTGGGTCTCAGATGAGGTTAAAAAAGTGTTCTAAATGTTGGGCTGTAGTCAAACTCTCTGGCTGCTTCTGATACTATGGCTTCTGATGGATTTGATTTTTCTTTTGGAGTTGAATTTTTTTAGTCCTTTCACTTCTTATACTTACCCTAAATTTTAACATTCTCCTGACATTATCCATATCCCTTAACACCTTCCATTCCCTGGCAATCAGGTTAATAATCACCTCTTTAATTCATCCTACATCTCCAGTCTGGGCAGACATTTATCATTGTACAACAAACCAAATATTTTTCTGACAACGAGTCATATCTTTCTTTCTGGGAAGCTCTTGAACCCTGTTTATATTGCTTTTGTAGAATTGAAATCTTGCTTTAAATCCTTCTGGCCAACAGGTTTATAATTCAAAAGGATTTTAACACAGTGGAATAGTAGTATAAGATGAATATAAACAAGAGAGGATAAACACAAAGCTTCACACAAAAGCAAAACCAGTTAGCTACTCAAATATAGGCAACATGTTTCCCAAAATATGGGGAACAGCTAGTTAGGTATCAATTTCAGGAAAAGACCTGGGGATTTGAAGGTGTTTGTAGAATGGTCAAGAGTGGTTAACCAATCCCTCCACTCGCTTCAGCCCCAGCAAGGTCTCAGTTGAATGCCCTGCCCAATTTTCAGAAGTGCATTTCAGAAAATAGATGGAGCAACAGGAATCCACAGGAGAGCAACAAGAGTGATCAGAGCTATAGACAATATCACCTGTGAGGAAAGGCTGCAAGAATTTAAGTTGTTTAACCTTGAGAAGACTGAGGAGAAATCTGAAAGAATTCAGTATGAGACGGGCTGTCATAGAGGTGGATAGGCCCCATAGGTCCCCTGGAGATGGAATGCGAAGAGAATGGCTTAAATTTCAGTAAGGTATAACTAGGGAAGATGTTAAACAAGTTTTTCAAAAGAATGCTAGTGATAATTGAACATTTGGATGGACTTGATAGAGCTTTCCAGTATTTATTACTATGCATTTCTAGAACAGGATTGACAAATACACATCACAATATACTTATGCTACTTTGATCCTTCTTCAGGCCAGGGGCAGAGGCTGAGCAGACCATTAGGATCCTTTCCAACCCCAGTTCTGCCTTCAGAGAATGGCACATACAGCAAGAGAATTGGCTCTCAATGACACCAGCAAATCAGACTCCCAGTTTACGTCCCCAGTGGAAAATGAGGGTGCTTCCAGTACGATGCGTGTTACTAGTTCGGGGCAGACTCTGTACTGTGTAAGAGGAAATAAAGCTCCTGCCATTCCTCTCTTTGAAGCTGGCCCTTGGGGACAGGAGTAGAAGGGACCACCAGAGATCCTTTCCAACCTCAATTATTCTCTAAGTAGCCACCAATAGTGGAAGTGAAGCACTCTGCTTTTCGGCTGGGTCATTCCCAGCTAGCATCCCACCTGGTCTAGCTCTGCAGTCTGTCTGGATGACAGTGCCAGGTTCTTATTTGCCTCAGAGAAAGAGCCCATAATGGTGTTTTTTAATCACTGGAGTTTTACTGGGAGAGAGAAAACTGGAGTTTTCTGATGAAGTCTGTCTCAACTAGTGCAGATGGATTTTTCTTCCTACTGAAACAAAACAGTTAAGTTCTGACCTGCCCTTTATCTTTAAAGAATTTAAATCTTTTGATCAAGCAAAAAATAGTGGTGTTCAAACTCTCTAAACTTTGTTGTTTCCCTGTCTCCCCACGTATCTTCCTACTTGCCAGTGACCGTTCATTGCCTTATGGATAACATGTTACAGGAACGACTGCATCAATGTGTTGCTGAGCAAGCTTTATTGGCACCTTGGAAATGGGGCACATCTTGATCCAAAAGCTCTGGACAGGGTTGGTGATCACTGGCTGAGGACTGGTGACAGAACTCCTCTCCATAGTTCTCAAGGAGGCACCTTCAGCTGGGTGAGTTAAAACTCCCAGGTACTTGCACTGGGAACTTTTATCTCTATCTTTGTCCGTGACTTGCTTCTCAGCTGGTTGAGGTTTTGATACATTCCCTTACCCAGGGTCACCCTTTTAAAATGTAACATATTAATATATATGTATATAACATATACATAACTCTGTGGTTGTTTAAACATAGCAATGTACAAATTAGGGTCTTTTCTCTGAAACAAGTTACAAGATCAGTAAGTCATAAGACAGAAAACAGTTCCCAGGTTGATTTGCAGACAGCTCCTTAAGACTGACCAAAGTTTGTATTCATCAGACTTCCATCAGAAATTACTGGCTTTTTTTCCATGTTGTGAAACACCTGAATTTCTTAAAATATTATTTCCACATATCCTAATATGTTTAAGGTACACAGTTTTGGCTTCAGAGGTAATTGTTCCCTCTGCTTCAATTCTGAGGAAGACATGCCTGTGTAACCTGCAAGCTCAAATCACAAAATGGGCGTAAAAGCTCATAGTCCCAAATATTCCTTCTGGTGCATTTGATAGAGCTCATCACTGTGAGGCATCTACACATTGATATTTTCTGACTGAAGACTCTTTTCAGAACTATTGCTGTCAGTTCATTTGGGAGCTTGAAAATAGCAAAGCCACACATGTGACTTACTCAAAGGTAAGCGTGAGCATGGATCCTTTGAAAGCCCTCAGCACCTGGCAGGCATGATCAGGAATATGTTGGCTTTTGTGTAGTAAGTGCACCTTACCCTTGAGGTTGGCCATAAAGTCTGTTTGTGTATCCCAGCCCACCCCAGCACCACCCTCCATTTCCTGCTCTTGTTCTTGCTGTCCATCCTTGCCACGCAGGGAGCAGTGATCCGCTGAGCTGGGCAGTTTATCTTTGCTTATCTCTAAGTCCAGCTTGGGTCAAATGAACTTGTGACCCCTCTTTTCATCAGTTGCTAGTATGAGGATTACTCAGCCTGACAGGAGTAGCAGGAGCTGGCAGACTGTTGGTGTCACACAGCGCTTTTAGAAACAGGTATACACTCAGCACTCCACAAAATGCCTAAGACCTGTCCCTTGTTTGCCAGTCCTCTGAATATCCAAGTAGCCTGCTCAAAACCTGTGCGCAGGGAAGTGATGGATTCTGTCCCTCTGGAGTTTAAGTGCCAACTTCTGGAATTCATTTTGTGACTGATATCCATGGTGTTTCGTTCTAACACTGAGGAGGCTGTTCCTTTCTTCAAAAGGCAGTCAGAGCAATGGACATTGCTGCTGCTCCTGTCCTTTTATCTGCGAAGTGTAGGAAACCTTTCTCCCTGAAAGGCTTTCAACATCCACCACCTGCAGGAATGCACAAATCACCAGATTACAGGATGTTCTGCTGAGGAGCTTTCTGTGGTCCCTCTTGGGACTGGCCACTGCATTTGAACTAATAAATATTTGCTCTGAGAGAGAGACAGAAAAAAAAAAGAAGAAGAAGAAGAAGAAGAAAGAAAATACAAAAAAAGAGCAAAAGAGCATGACTGTCCAGCCTCCAAGTTACTGCATTCCACAGAAAAGCCTGGACTCTGTCTCTTCTTCAATCCAGGTAATGCTTCATGTTTCTAAACATGTCTTTGCCATAGGTACACCCCAGTGAAATTTATGCCTTTTGCCCTTGGGCTGGAAGGCTTTTCACTTTTTTCATCGCTGCTGCATTATGGATCCTCCATGTCCTTCTTCATGCTCCACACCGGTGGTACAGAGCCAGGAATGCACTTTCTTGTCCCTGCTTCCCCTCCATCATCTTCTGACTCAGGGGAGGGCATTTAAACTATGTCGGCATTTATGTGATGTCTTGGCCTTAAAGCTCATTTCTAGTTTCCTCATATTTCAGTTATTTCAATAAATTATCGTAGCAGCAGGTGTTATTCACTCCCCATCCCACTCTACCTCCTGCTTTTTTTGGTCATTGATACTTTTGTACCTAACAGTTGCCAATAACATTTTTTTACTTCTTACTCCAAGGACATTCATCCTCAGCAACAGCAGTCTCTTTTTATACTTGTGGTATTTTTATTTTATTTCCAAATCTGCCAGCTTAAAGCATTGTCCTGTTTGTGGTGCAGTTAAACACATTAGTCATAGGGAGGAAACTGTGGAATTGAAATCCTTTTACTGCCTACATGAACCTCACACTGTAGGCTAAGTGTTTAATCTGCAGATATTTCCTTTTCCTGCCATGGAGAAATGGGGAAGTAAGCCATTGAATTGCCTGGTTCATAAAGCCATTGGACTAAAACTCAATTTTGAAAACACTTCTTGATATGCAGTTGAAAAAATGTGGGTTCTCTTCCCCAAAAACTAGTGATACGACAGAATTCAGCAGATGAAACAGAGGCTAAAGAAAACCTGCATGGAAAAGACTCAGTTCAGAAGGTATGGAAATGCTATAAGGAAGTCTCTGTTTTTCTGCTTCCCGTAATTAAGGAACAGGAAAGTTTTGAACCCTTTGGTACTGATAACTGAACTTGCCCATCACTGCAGGGATCCAAGATCTCAAGCCTGCTTCATAATTTTAGCATCTGCAAGAGGTTTAGAGAAGAACCACAATTTAGAGCAGCCCTCCCAGTGTGTGTCTTGAAGTGCACCATGATTTCTTGCCTCAGGTTGTTCGAAATTTCGTCCGAGCCATCTGTCTACCACTACTCTTCCAGACAACTTAGTGCTTAAAGGCCAAGGCATTCCTCCTCACAGTGTGTGCTGGGATAGATCTCAATTTTTACTTACAGAGAATCAAGGTTTTCAGATCACTTCCTTTTGGAGTGGTCAGTGGTGCTCTTGTTCCATTAGGCTATGGCACAGTACTGTGAAAATGCAGCTTCTGGCAGTGCTGGCAGTCAGGACACAAGCATGAAACCATTACCAAGGCAGGCTGTGTCAAACATTTTATGGGAAGTGGCCTTATATTTCTGTTTATTTCTGTTTTCCTTAGAATCTGACATGCCTTGTCTGTAAAGACTGTTCTTGAGTCACCTGCACAGAATGTGGTCTTTGATATCTACCACAAAAGACTCCAGTGCCAGAGCCACACAGATTCTTCACCTCTTTGTAAACTACATCAAACCAGCCCCTTTGAAGATCTGGCATTGTAATAATTGGGATGGTTTGTGCGTAGAACTTCATAAATAGGTTTTATTAGGCTGAGCAGGATAGACAAAATGCTTGGCATTTACAATTTAAATGTCTAACTCTGGTAGCAATCCCAGAAATAATAATTAACTAGAAACTAAATGGCTTTCTTTAATTAAAACATTTTGCCAGGAAAATAACACTGATAGCTACTTCACTTCCAAGGGTCACTATATTGAGTTTCAGCAAATGCCTCCACACCCATGACAAGAGCTCAGTCTCAGTGCAGTTTGGGTGGCTCGGTGTTGTTGGAACAACAGAGAGCACAGCATGAGCTGCAGGAGCCGCTTGGGAAGGTGACTGCTCCAGGGAAGGTCCTGTGGGAAGCTCTGCACTGTTACTGCCCTACTGTAACACCTCCTGCAGACTCACAGACCCAGAGGAATCCCTTTAAAGTGTCACTCCCTGGGTATTCCTGAAGGAAACAGGTGAAGAGGGGCAAAGATAGTGTAGCCCATCTCTTAAAGTGCATGCAGTGGGCAGAGGTAACCCCACCATGTGTTTGGGAGCTGCATGCTGAGGATGCTTTGCAGCTGCAGACACTCTGGGTTAGAGTATCTTGTTCAGAGCAAGAATCACCAGTGAAAGTGGCTTGAACTTGCCAGCTCTGCAGCATGAAAATCACACAACTTTTATTAGCTCATTAGCTGTAGAATGAATGTAAAGAGATTTGTGTGACATTCTCTAATTTAGTGGAAGGGGAACAAAGAAACAATCTTAAACATTGTTCCTTACTTTGACCTCGTGTTTCACCTAACACAGATTTTCTACAGTACCAGACAGCACAGTAAGCAAAGCTCTCTGGGCAGCCACCTGTGTACTTGCAGAATGAGCTCTACAGCCTCCAATTTTGTGTAGCTTTTTACATATAGGGAGTATGAGGCTATTGCACATCAATGGTAAAATAATTCTTCAGTTTAAACACGCAACTCTTAAAAATAGTTTTCTGAGAATGAGTTTTTGAGTACAGGAAGGAAAGCAAGACACACTAAGAAACATTATTCTATGCTGGCATGCTCTAAGTATATTAAGTTTACAGCTCTTACCCAATCTGACACGGTCTTTTGTAGGGCCTGAGCTTCTGTGCTGTTTTCCCTTTAGACTTCTTTACATATGCAAAAGTACTGAAAATCTGTGTGGAAGCTCTGGTGACAAACCCTTTGAGACTATGACATGATGAAGGAACAAGCCATCTCAATGAATAATTTTGCAGTTTATTAGCATAGTGAAGTGTTTTGATTACTTTTGCTTAAGTGAATGACAAAGGAGCCGTTTTATCATGTACCCTGCTCATTTCACTATTATTTGTCCTATTGAAAACCATCTTTTTTTTTTCAATTAGCCATAAGCATAGCACATTCTTAGGACCAGAGGTGTTATGACACTGATATTAATTAAAAGGCTACTATAGAAATAATAGATACCCATGTGATTGAGCTGTGCTTCTCAGATGTTCAGAGTCTAGGAAAACAAACAATCCCAGAGGGGGAAAGGATATTTATATTTTAGCCTTCATAACTTGCAAGTGCTCAAGCTACCTGTGTGACTTGTTCGTGTTTGCCATGCAAACAGAATATAATAAACCTTAATGGCTCAGCACAGGAGTAAGGAAGAAGACGACAATATTTCTTACCTCTCCAGCTTAACTCTCCCAAAGCACTGCTCGCAGCCTGGCTGGGCTCACTTCAAACACAGGTCAAATGATAGTATATCCTCATGTTTAGCCAGCTGAATCATGTCCTTTGTGTTTCTAGAGGGCATTGCTGTTCATATCAAAATCTATTGTGTTTCTGTTAGAAGGAGTGTTAAAAAAACAGCATCTGCCTTCACTAAATGCACTATTTCTGCAAGTCACAAGGAGGGAATCTTGCCAGGCTGCTCAAAATCTCAAATACTGATTTTAAACTCTGTAATAGAGCTGAAGTATGACGGGGAATTGCAGTTCTCCTCCCCATGGCCAGACTGAAGGGGATGGTGTGAGATAATCCTAGGTGTATTAATTGACATTTAGGAGACTAATACTACAATGATAAAAAGTTCAGGTTAGCATCAGTGAGAAACACCTCAGCCTTGTGAAAATTTAATAGGCTATCATGGATATTTTCTGCAGTTTAATGTACCCGAGTGCCAGCCATACAAATTTTTCCTGTCTGGGAACCAAACTGGAAAGTTTTCACACTATTGTATTTGTAGAAACTAGTTGTCAGTTTGATTTTTTTTTTCCTCTTTTCCTTTTTTCTGTTTTTCCTTATTTTTAATTTTTTTTAATTTGCTCACCCTTTTTTCAGTTCCTCACCTTTCCCAGGATGTCCCATCTAACATTATGTCCATTACTGATGTACCTTAACTGATGTCCCATCTAACATTATCTGAAACAGAATCTGATGAACAGAGCTACCTTTTTTCTTCTGTGCATTAACCCCTACAAAACTTAATGCCAATGAAGGTACTGATAGGTCAGTGTAATTTTCCTTGTCATTTGAGTTTCATTCACTACACTTGGCAATGCTAAAGGATGATCTCCAGTTGGGTTCTTTCTTACAGTGGATTCAGTGGGAGAGGTGGGTGTATAATATACATTCTTAAGAGGAAAAAAGGTATCTTCACTACAGAAATATATGTATTTTAGAGTTTTTATATGAATTGACATGCATACAGGCTAATATTAATATTTTAGACCTCATTCTTACATTAGAGAGTATTTTGAACAGAATGCTAATCTTTGCAATGTGAGGCAGAATCAGAGTGTGTTTTTTTCCCCTGTGGTTAACCTTGAAGTTATTTTAGGTGGTATTTTTCTGGATGTCCTGCACTGAAACAAGAGGAAGAATTTCTTCTCTATCATGCCCTTGTCTCTCTATATCCATGATGGGATGTACCCACAGTGGTGGCTGCAGAGCAGGGCAGGCAGAGCCCTGCTGCCCCTGCACACCCCATGCATTCAGCTTTCAGAGGCATGGCACAAAGTCCCCTGGGTTTGGAGCCTCTCACCCACCTTCTGGGCTGGAGTAAAAATTCAGCTGTTTGTGCAGTTTTGACATTCAGCATGAGTTCTTTATTCAAGGCACAGGGCTTTTGTCAGACCAAAGCAATCCAGCTTGGATTGCGCAGCTCCTCTATCCACGGGAAAAAAAAAAAAAAGAAAAAGGAAACCAGTATCTGAAAAGAGCATCCTAAATTCATTTTCTGGAGTGATCTTTTTGGGTTTGGAGGCTTGACCTTCCCTTCTAATGACTCTCTAACATCTTTGAGACACCTCGTGCTTTAAGAGCAGGAGGAGAAGCTCATCACTGGTGGGACACCAGAACAGAGAGTTCTCTACCTTCCACACTTGGCAAAGGCCAAGAACAGCATTTGTAACCATTTACTCATCCCTCCCTCAAACATTCTTTGATGATTTGATGATTCCCAAGGCGGGGGAAAGATCCGTCCCTCCAGCTTGATGGGTCCTGGTCCAGCACTGAATCCTCTTCCCGTTGATGCTCCGCCCAAATATCTTCCTACTGCACATTACTTAGAGGTTTTTTTAACGGTCTGCTGACTTCTAGCATTTCTTTCTCTTCCTTAAAGTGTTCCTAAAGAAGTTACAACCTGTAAGACTTAAGCATTTACTTTTTTCTTTTCTTTTTCTTTACATTTCCACAAAGTAAAAAGCACAAAAAGCCGATTTCATCATGCAGATCAGTCTCTCCTGAGAAACAAGGTCTCTTCAGCTTAGAAGGATGTAGGAGCTTCTGTTTTTACAAGTAAGTCCAGCAGATGTAAACCAAAGTGGCCTCTAAACAACAGAATTGAATAAATGATGTTGGTTTGTAATGGTTATTATTCGGGGTTGCTGCAAGATCAAATATGAGTGACAACATAGAAGAAATAAAGAGGAGTGAAAGGTAATTCAGTTTGCTGTAGTGTTCCTTTCTTCCATTCCACTTCTCTCTCTGCAGAGAAACACAAAGCAGCTGTTTATTCTTTTCCTACTCTCTCAGTTCTTTCCAATCTAGGTAAAAAAATCTAAGTAATTAGACTATAATATAAATGCTGGTGGTGAGCAATTGATTTTCACACTTCTCTGTAGCAGATGGAACCATAGTGCAGATAACCAGCGCAGTTGCACCACACTAATGACCACCTGAGTTTTCACAAGTAATTTGTCTTTACTGCAGCATAAAACCTTTGATTTTTTAACAACCAGGAACATATTTCCCTGTTAAGGCTTTAAGCTTTGGTGACTGAATGCAACCATTTACCTTTAAAGCCTCAATGAATATCTGCTGAAAAAAATGATAGTTTGTCCTTCAGCTTCCCTGAGTCCTCTGGTGCAATTAAGCTCCTCTACAGAGGCATCATGTTAGGATTTATCTCACCTTAGGTATTTCTAGGATAGACATCTACTGCTGGGTAGTCTAGACATGTCTTGGACTGGTCATTAATGGAGAGAAGTAAGCACTTTTTGGAGCATGATTCACCTGACCTTACCTTTGATGTCCAGATGAGAAGATCCATGTTTCTACAATACTCATTCCTCTTCTGTTATAACAGACATCAGGTGCTGGATTTACTTTATTGACTTTGCAAATGCAGTCAAGCACAGAAAAGAATGAAAACCTACCATGAAGAAATTAATAGGCTGATTTCCTGACAAATTTGGGCAGTAGTGTTGTAAATAGCTGCAATAATGGTAATCTTTGGGACAGGACACCCTCACCTTCACCCTCATGAGGATTTCCTATATATTAAAATGGAAGGGGAGGTAACTGTGGTACTTACATTTGTGTAACAGAGGATGGTGGGGGATGTTGTGAACCCAGGAAATGCTTAAGGGAGTCACAAGAGAAATGTGGCAGAAAGCTCTGAAAGACTTGACAGATGAAAGAAACTTCATGTTGACTCCTGCAGGCCCTCAGGAGCACTCCAAGCAGACTCTGGCAATAGACTCTGAGCAGACGTGTGAGAGCTTTTCATCAGCCTGGCAGGTGGTGGTGGTGGTGGTGGGATGTCCTGTGAAAGGGAATTGCTGCTGGAGCAGAAACGCAGCCTGGAGCAGGGTCTGAGTGTCTGGCCACATGAGCACACTCACCCTGCACTGCTGCAAGTGCATTGTCACCCAAGTACACCCAACTCAATGTACCCAGTCACCTGAGTCTGAAATAAATGAGACACAACATAAGGCACAGAGTCACAGAACCTTTGTTGCTGCTGGTCAGCCCTTGCTGCTGAGACACGTGTAGGGAGGTCCCATTTATGTCTCCTGGTGAAGCCTAGATACTAAATCACCCCAACCCCTGCAGCTGTAGGGACACAGGGAAGACTGGAGGAAAGCCAGAGGCCCCCAGAACTTGCCACAGCACCATTTACTCAGCCTACCTGATTGACAAAACCCAGCCAGCAGCAAGGAGCTGCACAGGAAAGCAGTGGGCTTGTGGTGGGAGCCTATGTGGGGACTTAACAACTCTGTCTCTTGGCAAAAGGCGGGCCAGCATGGATGGATGGATGGATGAATGGATGGAGGGAGAGATGTAGATAGCTGGATAGGTAAGTAAACAGATGGAATATTTTGCAGCTGTGTGGCCAAGATAAAAGCAGTTTTGTGGGCTGGATGTGCTCAGCTGGCAGACCTGGGGTCCTCCCTGCCTGGTTAAGCTGCAACCTTCTTCCTTTCTTTGGAGAGCACCAAGCCCCTGATGAGAGGCCATGGTTATGGCAGAAGGGACAGCCTGGGTTGGGCCTGTATTGCTGCTTTGCTTTGGTTTTTTAGGAGGCATTAAGGTGTACGTAGGTGGTGGGTGTGCTGGGAGCAACAGGGAAAGGGATCATGAGGTCTTGTCTCATCCAAAGCATGAGATATGTGCCTGGGAACAGAGGGTATGGAGGCAAAGTCCTTGTCCCCCTGAATTCGATTTTTTTCATCTGAAGCAATTCACCATGAGGGATGAAAGAGCCAGGACAGGAATGTGTGCCCGATTAGTGGAGAGTTTGAGCCCAATTAGCAGTTAATTGAGGTGCTGTAAGGCACACATCACACCCACACTGCAGCAGCTTCTAAAACCAACTCAGCTTTTGTTGCCACTTTTCTGTTATTTCACTAAAGCAGTTTTAAGGGTGGAGGTGGCGTTTTTGTTAGGTCTGGTATAAAATTAAGCTTGTGCACATGCATGAATTTAGAGCTGTTCTCCCCCCCAGGCCGCTCCGAATCCCAGAACACATTGCTATCAGTCCCAGAAGGTGTTTTGTGTACACCTCCTCTGAGCGAGATAGTGCTGTCGGGGCCTGCACCTCTGGATACGGCAGGGAAATGACAGGGGCCGGATCCACAGGGCAAAGGCATTAACTCTGTGCTCCTCATCGCTGCCTGACTGCTCCGCCAGATAACCCTGCGCATCCCAAAGCCTCAGCCCGCACTGCCGGGGCGGTGATGGCCCTGGGGGTGCTGCTTGGGTGATCCAGAGCCAGGTTGCCAGGGGGGTGTTGCTGGGTAGGTGTCCCTCAGCTGCTGGCCGGCAGGGCACTCCTGCAGCACTTGTACTGCCATCAGAAACTGGTTTTCAGGAACAGACATCCCCAGAGGCTGTTCCACAGCAGCAGTTTATTCCAACTGTATCTAACTGTGACTGGAGGCTGAAGTCCCGTTTCCCCTCCCCAAATGGGAGACCAGTGATTCCCTGCCTCACAGAGGTGCTCCAGAGTTGGTTAGAAATAGCCTCATGCAGGTTTCACACACAAACAGTGGGGAGCAGCCCATCGTTGCTGCTTTTTACCTAAGGTAATGCACAGGTGTATGGAAGAAAAAGGGGCCTCTGTGGCTTGGGGAACCCCCAAGATGCACCTCCACCATGAAAACATCCTCCTCAATAACTCTCACTCCATCACTTTATAGCCTTAGTGGCAGAGAGCAGACACTGTGTGGTTTTGTTTTGTCCTCTGCTCCAGTGGCACATTCCTCAGGGCTACCTCTGATCTCATGGGGGATTTGGGGTGAGTACTCAACCAGGCAGGTGGCCTGAGGCAGCCCTGGGCCTGGTGGCCAGGGCCAGGCAGGGTCCCAAGCAGGGCTCTCTCCACAGTTACTGTGGGCAGCTTCTGGACATGGCAGTATGAGCTGGAATAGCATGGAAATGCAATCTAAGGACACGCATGAGACACAAAAAGATATCCCTGTTATCAATGGAAGCAGGAATGAGTGGTGTCTGCCCATCCTGGAACTGGGGAGCTGGAAAAGATGCAGGCACCATCTGCACATCAGTAACTTGACAGCAGTACAGTTTAGGAAAAAACTGACATAAGTTTTAGATTTTATTCATTCGTACATTATTTACAGCAGTTGCTTTCATATTACAATTCTCTTTCATCTTTTCAGTTTTCACTTATAAAAAATTAACCAAATAAACCTTATATAACCAAATTTATCACAGCAGGTCTGGTTAATTTTCACAGTTACAGCGGCCATCAGGAACAGAACTTAAGTACCTACAAGTCATTTTGTCCAGAGCACCTCGCCTGCCCCTGCCTGAGGACACCCTGCTGTCCCTCGAGAGCTGGCTGGCTCCCGGGGCTCTGCCGATGGAGAGACCTCGCTGCATCGGGGTCACGCTTTGTAGGCTGGAGCTCAAAAGCCTAAAGCACACCAAAGTATAATTTGCACACATCTTAACACCCTACCACGCCAGGGGAACGATTTGCATTGGTACCTTGATGGTATGCAAACAGCTTTCCAACAGAGCTGACTCCTGCTTCCCTCCACAGAAAATAAGAGTAATTGATTCTATTTTCTGCCGTTGCTGAGCCCCAGAAGTGCAGTAGCAGACTGCACTGGGGTACAAGACTGCGGCAATGAGCATTTACCTTCCTCTGTGTGACTCTGACAGCTCTTCCTTATGTCTGTCCCACCAGGAACAGCACTTGCAATAACTCACCCTTAACTTTGGTGAAAAACCTGCACTGTGTAAGGGCTCACAATGACTCGGCTCTAGGGACCCCACATGGGCAGGTTCTCTGCCGAGGTGACATCCAGTTCCAGAGACTGATGGCCTTCCCTAGTACTTAATCCTGCTCCCCAGGTGCAACAGCACCCCTTAGGAACACGCTGCTGCCAGTGTGCTCCTAACAGCATCACCTTCATTAACTATCTCCCTGGGCTCTCCCCCACGTGCTCTTTTGCTTTACAGTGGTAATTATTGCTGTTTTAGAATAGGTTCGTTTTTTCTTTGAGGACTTGTAGCCACTTCCCATTACAAAGTACAGTACAGACTATGCTGAACATAGAAAACACAAGACTCATTTCACACTGGTCTTGTACAACGGCGAGGAGATGCAGAGTAAGGGGCTGTTTGGGGGAATCCAAGTTTCTATTCAGACGTGAGTGAGTAAGCCACTGCCTTAAACATGAGCAGTTCTGGGAAGCAATTTAGCCTGTTTGTTGGGTTTTTTTTAAACTGACATTGGACATTTTCCAAATGCATATCACACATCTGCTTAACACTACCAAAAATATTTTTTTTCCTTTACTGCATTTGTCTCAAGAAGACTTTTGCTTTAATAAAATAATACAAGCACACAAACTGCTTAAAGCTAACAGCCCAGCACAATCATAAGTACAACTCACAAAGCAACTGATGCTTTGTTAAACCTAATTACATTAAAAAAAAAATCAAATATACATATTACAAGGCAAAAGGATTAAGCTTTGGAGGAAAAGAAATTGGAAACAATGTTAGCTATAATTTCATTATGCTTACATAGAAGTAGCTGCTTCTGCATTCAAACGTGTTACTCGTAAATAAATTTACAGTTGCATTATGTATTTGTTATGCTCTTGGTCTCACTAGGTCTCTGTCTTCTACTATTTAGATGTTAATAGCATGTTCTCTCCTGCAGGTGACCATTGTGCAATACAAAGACAGCACTGAACAATGATTTTTAACTGTGATGAAACTCCAAATTCTGACTTGGAGCTTGTTATTTTAAACAATACTGTGTTTTGACTAAACTCTCAGTTGTTCAAATTAATCTGGTTTATTTTTAATGAAAGGTACTCCCGAGCACCATTTGGGTAACAGGTTTTGGTGGGAGATAAGCATAAGCTCTATTGCATAGTCTCTATGACTGAGGGATGCAAGAGCACACCAATTTTTTCTCAAGATTCTATGTGGATCTATTTTGAGGGAGAAAAACCCAAAAATTTTCCTTTTGCATTTTAAAGCTTATTTAACACTTAGCATTACTTCATTTTCTTTATGTGGTACAGTATATTCCACTGCAAGACTCCAGTTAGTGTGGAATTAAAATGCCTTTATTAAGCTTTAAGTAGAGTGCATACCAAGAGCATCACACCAGCACTAATGAAACACAGGCCCTAGCACACCCAAAGTGAGATTGTTAATTCAGAGGTAACCAGAGCTGGTTCCTGCCTTTGTGTGTTTGGCAATTTGGAAGTCCCTGCAGTCAGTTTCTACCCATTTCCACCTCAGCCAGCAAATCTGGCAAATTAAAAGGCAGCAGACCTGCATCACATACGGGTGTGGATCAGTGAGCAACAGCAGCAGCAAGGATCGGGACAAGGTTCTGCAGAACCGCAGTTCCCGTGGGGATTCTGACCACAGCACTTTCTGTTCTCCCAGTTGGCCACAGCAGGGACAGGGCCCGAGACCCCCCTGGCACCAAACACTTCCTGTTCCCACTGCAGGTGTGCAGCACCAGGACCCCACCAGGCACATCCCAACCCCAGCTGTCACCTGCTGACCCTTAGTCCCTGCCTCTCCTACACAGGGACTACTAAATTCTGACATCATGACCTCAAGAATCATCCTCATTTCCCATGGGGAGGAACACAGGGGCAAAATGACCCCAGGTCCCAACCCTGGGGACAGATGTCCCCAGGGTCATTTGTCCTTGCATTTGCTGAAAGGCAATTCTGAAACAAGTGCTGCAGGCTGTACCCACACACAGGACCACGAGGCAGGATCACTTCTGGAGAAAGGTAAAGGCTTTCTCAGAAACAGCATCCCACATCTTGCATGGGGACAGGGAGGGGAGGGAAAAGAACAGCTTTCCACTGATGGCAATGCCCTGGACCTTTCTGCATCTCCTAGCAGAGACACGGTTGCCATTCCTAAGCATCCTGCAGGTGCTGTCTGCTGCACAGAGGGAAAACACAGCATGAATTTAAAACAAATACAAATTTAAGGGTTTCAAGTTAGGTTAGAAACCACTTTCTTTGTTGGTTTGATTGCTTAGCATTATCAGCCTGGATCTGTTCGGGGCCAAGCTTCTCGGAGAGCTTATTGCCAAATATGACATGTGCTTGAGATGCCAGTTTGCTCAGGATGTGGAGGGAGTTCCCACTCACTCCACTGGGAATGGCCCACCCAGGCTGTGCTGGAAGGCTGGGGCAATCCCAAGGCTGTGGACCTCAGCCACAGTAATGCAAATTTTCCCTTCCTTCCTCCTTTGTTTGTTTTCTTTTAACTTTTGGACATGACACCTAGTGCTTTCCTCAGGGAGCAAGGGCTCTGTCCCAGGCCCCTCCAAGCAAAGGACACTTGAGCAGTGTCTAGTGCACAGGGATTAGCAAAAAAAAAAAGCCCCACTCTAAGGAGAGAGCAGCCAGGTGAGGAAAATGCATCTCTGCAGGCAGCATGAGGGCAGGGGGCTGTGAGAGCCCACCTGCACTGCAAAGTAAGAGCAGCTATGGGCAGTGCCTTCACATCTCTAACACATCCTCCACCTGAATCCGAACTGGTCTTCCTTAGCCACCATGTTTACCAGCAGAGGCTCAAACCCAAGAGACATTCCACTCTTCCACACACTCCTAGCCAGCATCGTCGCTGGAAAGAGAAACCCCCAAAATAAATCAGGAAAATCCCCTCCCATCTCACACTGATGTGGGTCTCTGTTGGAATCAAAACTCATGGACTGGCAGTAGGTCCAGATCACCACCTCTTCTGCTCGGGACCAACCCCACAACCACCTTGTGCTGCTCCTCACCATGTGCTTGCTCATCCAGCCATTGAGCTCAGATGAGGAGAATCAGAAAATGATGTTCAGGCTCAGAGAAAGGGCTGTACTGATCTTCTCCAAGCACTTTGTTTAAACCAGTGCACCCTGAAAGATGCAGAGAAGAGGGATGGATCTGCCAAAGGCAGCTCGACCTCAATGTGTCCCCCTGTAGCTGCACTGTGGCCTGCCCACACACTTCCCTGGCAGCAGGTGAGCCTGGTCCAGAACCCAGCAACCCTGAATCCAGAGCTGTGCCTGAGCTATCACATTTAGGGAAACTTTCCATGAATGCAGACAAAACAAAAGTATCATGTAGTGCTTTAAAGTCCATCCTTGCCTAATCCTATTCAGAGCAGCTCTGGGCGGGGAGAGCAGCAACAACATAGGAGTTTGTGCACCCCTGTCCCACCACTGCTACGAGGGACACAGCTCTGGCAGCCTGCTCCCTCTTCCAAGGAGAGCAAATCCCAGCCTATTTGGCAGTCAGCCCTTTCCTTCAGAAACAAGCTGTCCTGGCTGGAGAGCTGGGAGCAACCAGCTGGATTTCTTCCAAAAAGCCTGGTCACAAAGCAACTGGCAGAAGCCTTAAGGGAATAAATTTTCTTGGCAGCTATTGGCCAACTGGCAACAACTCAATCCTTATCAGTGCATTTCCATGTGCCAGGGAGGAATGCAGACAGCACCCCCAAAGCCACACCTTTCCAAAGCACCTCTTCCCCAGGAAACTCAACAGGTATTACGATCAGATACTGTAATATCATCAGTTAAAATTTACACGTTTTAAAAGAAAATACTGGTAACTTGACGGTACTTCTGTGTCTGTGGGATCTGGTGGGATTTCTTCCAGGTTTGGATTTTCTGACAGGATGTGGAGTTTTATTACAAAGGCACAGGTATCAAATAAAACCAGCAACATTAGTTTAATTAAATAGCCTAATAAAAAAAATTAATGATCAATTTAGACTTTACATATTCCTCCCTTATTAAGAGACTAGTTTTTGTTTTTTGTTTTTTTTTTTTTTTTACCCCTCTGGAAAGGTTTTAGTGCAGTGATTATATAGCAACAGAAAAATAAACTAAAAAAGGCACAAACTTTTGTGTTTTGTTTTTCTTTCAACTTTTGCTAACACTTTATATTTGTCTGTTTTACTTCGGTTAATAAATCACTGAATGCAGCAAGAAAATATTCTGCCGATTTCTGTACACTATACAAGAACCCCTACCAACAGTACATTATTTCAGCTTCAGGAGAAATGTACAGCATAGAAAGACTTTTAAAAATATAGTGCCCCATACAGAAATTTTGTTAATTAAACTCATGGTCTCTTGCTACAGTGTCCTTCACCATCCTCATTACCCCCTTATTGCTGGGACACACGCTGGGACTCAGCCCCTCCGACTCCTCACAGGCTGGACTGAGCCAAGCACTGAAAGAGCAACTGGGGTTGTGCCAAGTGGTTCCTCCGTCCCCAGCATCAGTGCCTGGCCCATGGCCCTGCAGGGATGGGCTGAGCCCCTCTGCTCTCTGTCAGCATCACCGGCCACGTCTCAGTGCTGGGAAAGCTTCCGGCTGGAGAGGAAAGGGCAGGTCCCAGTAGGAGTGGGACAGGCAGCACCCCATGTCCAAGGTCTGTGCTGTCTGTCCCTCCATCTGCTCCAGGGCTCCTGTCCTCTCCACACACCCCAAGGCTCCTTCCTCCTGGGGCTCTCCTGCTGACTCTTCCATTGTATTTGCAAGCATGGTTAACACATGCTCTACCCCATCACCAACTCCATCATGATGAGGTGGGAGGGTTCCCCCCTCACCACACACATAATAATTGACAAAATAATAATTGTTTTTTCCCAGTAACTAAAGGGGTTTTCCCTTTAAATGTATTAGCAGAGCCAAACCCCTCTACCCACTGAAAATTAAGTGCAGCCAGAAATGGTTTTCTGTAATACCTCTGATACCACGCTTTAAAAATTAAAACCTACCAGTCTTCTTTTTCCCCAAGATGTAATTCATGCAAAGTTGCTATTTGTTTAAATAAGTTATAAAAGTTGATATCTCAGGCTAGAAGAAGCTGTAGTCTTGGTTATTCTTTAGTTGGCAGGCACTGTACATACATACCGGGTACAGACACATGCCGAATCTGCTTTGCATTGCTTTTTGCATTGTACAATTCACAAATCTGACATCATTAAAGCAGTTAATTACCGTTGATGGAAGGCTGCAGTGAGGCCATCTACATTTATCAAACAAGCAGCTGGTTAAGATAATAAGTACGCTCCCCCCCACCCCGGCGCTCCCCAAAATGCTATTATCTGTCACACATTGCTTCTCTGAATTGGTGAGATTTGGTGCGCACATTAATGTGCAAATGTGTTGCCATAGGAACTGCAGCCTCCATTACGCCTCAACGACACCATTCAGCAAAAGCCAAAACTAAAAATAACAACAACAACAAAAAAATAACCCTTAAAAATAAGATGAAAACAAACAAAAACCCCCAAAAGGCAGCAAAGAGAAAGTCCAACGCACATGCGGAGTCTGGCCCAGGACTGCAGGTTACGCGTGGCTACGGAACAGCGCAGGAGATACTTAGGTTTGATCTTAACTTCACACTATGGTACAATGGGGCTCAGTTCAGCCGGTCCGAGTCTGTGCTGGCTTAGGAAGGAGGGGGAGGTGGAGAGGAGTCGTGGTTACCGGATGCACCCAGGGTCTCTCAGACATTTGGCAGAATGAGGCACATCCAAAAAAAGTGCAACACCAGTGCCGTGGTGGCAGTGCGATGTGTTTGAGTGCGTGCACGCGCTTTCCTCTTCATGCATTGTAGCAAGCGGGTTGGGGCGGGGGGCAGGGCGTGCCCCCCACCTTTTCTCTGAAAACTATTAACCAGTAGATTACGGTAAGAGGAATGCATATTCTACTTACTGGTGTGTGAAATACTGAAAACTGCATTCAAGTAATATTTCTGCACTATTATGAATGCATCACTATGTTATCTTACACTTGGAAAAGGAGAGGACTATGTACACCAGAGCAGTTGTACTATTTTGCAGTAAGTTTCTGTGCTTTACGGAGGTACCTGGGAAGGAGAGGCCGCTGCTCTGCTCCGCCGGGTCGCAGGACTCCCAGCACCACCACCTACAGCATGCGAGGAAGGGGCGCTGCTCGGCCGGCCCATCGAGCTGAACGGAGCAAACCAAAACGTGACGTGAGGGTACAAAAACTCTAACCCAAAACTGGCAAATCAACGGTGATGAGAAATAGAAGGGTAATTTATTATTTTTGAAGGGGGAGGAAGGGGGGAAAAAATACTTTTTTGTTTTGTTTTGGTTGGTTGGGGGCTTTTTTATTCTTCCCGCAGCTGCAGGCGGTAGCGGTGGTAGCGGACCTGGAAAAACATTCTCTCCAGTAAGGAGCGTGTCATCCCTGGCAGGGCATAATGTTCGACAACACCCACGTGCTTGAACCCCAAGGACTCATAGAGCTTGTGGGCTGCCATCTTCACGGCCGTGGTTCCCAGCACGACAGAGGAGTAGTTGTTGAGCATGGCAAACTCCAGCACTTTGCGGCCCAGGGCCTTGGCGATCCCTTTGCCGCGGTAGTTGGAGTCAACGGACATGCGGCGAAGCTCCACGGTGTTGTCTTCCTCGTTGCCCCGTGCTGCCACGATCCCCACTACATTGCCGTCCAGGACGGCAACCCAGAAGCAGGAGCCTGTGGGAGATAAAGCAGCACATGTAGTCACTGGCCACCCTGGATGGATAAATGCCCATTGCCAAACACACATCTGGGAGCAGGGTCCAAAATCACCGGTCACACATGGGGACAGGTGACCTCCATAACTAAGGACCAAACTCTCTTTTCCCTTGACAGTGTGAAGGAAATGTTTTCCCAAGGAAAATGCACAGGGGCTACAACCTCCTGTCAGGGAGTTGTAGAGAGTGATAAGGTCTCCCCTGAGCCTCCTCTTCTCCCGCCTAAACAACCCCACTCCCTCAGCTGCTCCTCACAGGACTTGTGCTCCAGACCCTTCACCAGCCTTGTTACCCTTCTCTGGACATGATCTCAACATCCTCCCTAAGCTGAGGGGCCCAGAACTGGATGCAGTACTCAAGGTGTGGCCTGACCAGTTGCTTAATCATCACTCAAGAAAGCCACTGTTCAATACAGCAGCCAACCATGGGCACTGACAGGTCTCTTGCCCAGATAAAAAGCACTGACTTTCAGTGCTCTGGAGCAATATGTCTTCATCCAGAGGAAGAAGACCCCATGACAGGAGAAAACCCTGGTGCAGGCAATGGCCTTCTTCCTGGGTGCTAAGCAGAAGACAACCTGACTTGGGCAGCAGCTCCATCTTCAGCACCAACTCTGACTACTGCTCCAACCCAAATGCACGGCACATCTCTGTAAGACCAGAGTTACACAGCCCAGGGGGGGTAAAGGACCACCCTTCCTCAAAAACCAGGGGGAAACATGAGTAAGACAACTCAGAGTACTTTGTCACTGGAGGAGAGCAAAGCATGGGGTGGTAGAGGCGCCTTTGCAGCTGCTGCCTGCAGGACAAATACACCTTGTGACTCTATGAAACCATTTGAAAGAGATGCCCAAGGTCTTCCCCGCTTCCCTGTGGCACAGCTCAGCTTCCAAGGAAAAGCTGGGTACAAACAAGGCGTGGGGAACCAGCCCAGGTTCACCTCAGCACACCAGGCTCATCCCCACATTCAGCGGAATGCGCAGCCCCAGCCATGCTCACTCTTGTTCCACTGCAAGCAATCCTTGTGCTACTGCTATCTAGGCCAACAGCTAATTTTTAAAACACCAGGGCCCATTTTGACCCATTTATCATGAACAGTTAAGATGTCTCTGGTCTGCTGCCGCGTTGACAGTGCAACTTGTTCTCCAGCACTCACTTGGATCTCAGAACGTGATTTATTCAGACATGACCCCAGATGAACACCTACAAGCACTGAAATCCAGCAGCCGCCCTCCCTCTGTGTACAAATCACAGGGTGGAGAGCTCACTGCTGGTTTTAACCTGCTCATCACGTGGTGGCTGAGCCCAATTCACTTCCCAGCCCATCCATCACACCTCTGGGCACACAGCGAGCACACCAAACATCAGGGCCACAGTGATCCTCACCCTACATTCATGGCCACTGCTCCTGTGGCGTAGTCCCAAAAAGGAGGTTCGGGAATTTTCCCATGCTTGGGGAGCAGGGGTGGGATGCTTCCCTAGGGCCCCAGTCCTGAGGCAGCCCTCAAAGGTGCCACAAAGGAGCCATCAGCTGGTGTCCACTGAGCCGCAGCTGGTGGCACAGCAGTCACATCCCCCTCATCCAGGCCCATGCACAGCAATTCCTCCTGGAGCTGCTTCCTCAGCAAGTCTGCCTCATTTTCCGTCAAACCAGAGATACAACCTAGGTTCCTCTCAACCTGAGGTTACACAATTGCTTCCACGACTGCTTCCCACTTTTATTCCTTATTTTCTCTTCTTAGCAAGCACCTCTTCCCTGTGCCCACCAAACCTGAGAGGCTGCTAAAGCTCACTCAGCAACACTTCCCACATTTGTAAAATGGCACGTTTCTGGTACTTTGAGGTATTCTGAATATTTAAAACCCAAATCTGGACATACCCACTACAGCAGAGCCACCAAACCCTTCACATTCCCAGCCCTTCTAACCATCCTCTCCATACTCCCACACCTGTCCATCCTAGCAAGAACTGGATCCGGTTGCAAGCAGCATGACACCAAAACCTGCACTCCTTGTTAGATTTTACTTACAGTTTTAAAGCTTAATTATAATGATTTTGAATTCAACGTGAAAAGAAATAGTATCTGGCACATTTCCCAGTGTGTGTTGTGCACACAACACTTATAATTAGCCACAGACAGGACACATCTGCTCAAACAATGCGAGTTGTATTCAGATCTCATTTACACCAGTGCCATCAATCCCCAAGACTTCTACCCTGCTGTCCTCCTCATGTCTGTGTCTGCTCCAAGGATCACCAGCAGCCAGATCCTTCAGCCTACTAAAGACACCTCAAGTTCCCAAAGGTGGCTACAAGCCCTGGAACAGTTTTCCCCCATGGGGTTGTCAAATCCCTCCTCGGGCAGCTGCATCCCATTCAGATGGGGATTTGCTACTGAAAGCTGTCTTGGGATCACATCACAAGCTGCTGACCTTGGGATGAGACTTCCCCTCCTCCTCTGGGAAAACCCTCCAGTTTCAGAGCAAGAATGCTGAAGGTCCTCCCCTCAGATTGCTTTTTACCTAGACTCAACTAGATGACCTCTAAAGGTCCTTTCCAATGCAAACTATCCTATGATTAGGATAGTTTGGGTTGGAATGCCAGCCAGCTGCAGCTCCTCACCATATCCACTCTTCCAGCAGCAGTGTGGAAGCACCCTGGAAAAACCATTGCCACACCCCAGGGCTGGGAGGGGGTCTCCTCCTCACCTTTTCTGGACTGAGGATATCAACTCAGAGCACGGCTTGTTTTTGCACTTTTTTGTACCTAGGATGAAACAAAACTAACTTCATCTCAGCTGTCAGTAATGAGCAACAGCCTTGTTTGCAGTGCTATTATTAGCAAGAGCTGACGTTTTACTCTCTCACATGCTATCTGAAAATAATCACTGCTGTAAAGATAAACACAGACCCTGACAGCTACAACTCTCCCTGCCCTTCCAGATACTCATCTTGTGGCAGCATCTCTGTCTTTGCCTTCACCCTCACTTGCCTCCATCTTCTGTCAACCCATCACTGTGGTCATCCAAAGCTCTTCCATCTCACTCCAGGATCGGTTCTTCATGGACATCTTGCATTTAACCACAGCTGCCCTGTGAACACCGCTCTGAAGCGCTGGAGGCACTTGGCAGAGGCACCAGCTGTTTCCCGCCAAACACCGAGCACTCTCCCCTGCCTCCTTCCAGGCTGCCAAAAGCAAAAGTGAGGAGAAGCAGCCATGGAAAACCCACTACCACCTTCCTCAGCTCTCTCCACTCCCTCAGCTTCACCACGCAATCTTGACATCAGGAACTCAAGTCAAAAGATATAATTTTGAAGAATTTTTTTTACCATGAGGGTGGTGAGGCACTGGCACAGGCTGCCCAGAGAAGCTGTGGCTGCTCCACCCCTGGAGGTGTTCAAGGTCAGGTTGGATGGGGCTTTGAGCAGCCTGGTCTGGTGGAAGGTGTCCCTGCCCATGGCAGAGGGGTTGGAACAAGATGGCCTTTAAAGGTCTCTTCTAAGCCAAACCATTCCATAAAAAGAGCAACAAGCCACCTTGTGATGCACACACCTATGAAAAAGGCACAAAATGGCTGTGAACCATTGAGTGCCAAGGAACATGATTTTGGCTTGCTCATGCTTCACAGCAAGGTCAGACATGGTTCCTCAGGGCCTGAAAGCGCACAAGATTGCACTGTCTTTCTGCTCTAAATTTAAGGATGATTCCCAGCTTTTGAAGACCAAAGAGGGCATTCTTCTAATCCATCCACCCATCCCCACAGCACAGGGCTGCCCTCAGACTCCACACATCACTGCTGGCGCCACATCCCGAGGATGTCCCCACAGCGGTGGCACCACACTGGCCACATATCCTCCGCTCCTGCTGAGGAGGACATGCCATGCAATCCTCTGGCTGTGCCTGCAAGCCTCCTCTCCCACCCTCCTCCACTGTCATGAGCTGCGCAGCTCTCCCCCACGCAGCCGACGAGGATGGATGGTGGGTGAAAATAAATTCATTTATTTTTGCTGCAAATTCTTCTACACCTTTTGATGAATAAAAGGCCGGTGGGTGGATGGGTGGAAAGACTGGAGCCAAAAGCAGTAGCAGAGTACTGCTAGGAGGGAGGGGGGACAGAGACGTCAGCCTTCCTCACCAGCATGAGTCCCACATGACTGACTGTTGCGGGTTCCAACAGCTTTCCTAAGCCCTCAGCATGCAGGGACCACTACCCCAAGCCCCAGAATTGTGTTCTCTGAAAAAGCAAAGCTTAATCTTCCATGTACTTTTCAAATACATTGTTTTCTAGAAAATTCTAGTATTCCCACAAGAGCAGGCAAAGCTTTGCTGCCCCCAAAACTTCCTGAACTCACACCTGGGTCCTCCCTAGTGCCAGCACCCACACACTGTGGGGTGAGGGTTGAGACAGGTAAAATTTATCCCTGTTTTTCTTAGGGCTGGAGAGAGGACAGAACAGCTCCTATGGCCACCACCAGCTGTTGGTGCCAATTTTGCATGGATGCATCCCTGTGGCAAGGAGTTTTCCTTGGAAGCTCAGCACAGGGCAAGGACAGAAATCTTGCCCAGAAGCACACTAGTCTTCCCTCTTTATCTTCAGGGGTGGCACTGCTATGTACACAGCCGACCTCTCATTAATTCTTAGAGGCTTATGTGTGGAACATAATTTCTAGCCAGACATGCAACTTCTCAAGGCAATATCCCTTCAAGCAGAAACTGTGACTTTCAATTCTGCTTTGGCATGTCACAGAAACACAAATGTGAGCAATTCTGCTACTGGCTCAAAGCTGTCACAGGTGATGTCCCTGGGGCATCACCCAGATGAGGGGACTGGCAGAGACACTCAGCAATTTCCATCACCACTGCTGGGAACCCACCAGGACAGCACCAGCTCATATGCATCCTTACAGCAGAGCCAGGAAAGCATCCTGTGCAGGGCAAACATCCCTCGCCTACATTTTTCCCCAGGCAGCTATGAAGGGGCAAAAAGAAAGAAAAAAATCCAAACACCAAAAAGCTCAAAATAATTTCTGCGCATAGGACAGGGTCTGCAATTGCCTGTGTTCCTTGCTCTTAATATACCTACATAAAGATTTGCCAAAAGTGACAGGCTTGCTAATCCCAGAGATCCAAATGCCCCCTGACCCCTCCCTGTGACCCCCTGACTGCAGCACAGCCTGGTGTGACACCACCACACAGAAACACTGGCACAGAGGAGGAGCAACACACTGTCACATGACAGAGCTTCAAGTATTTGCCCTTGCAGCCACTTGTTCAATCTCCTGTGCCATCTTTTGGCGTGATTTTGGCTAGAACAGCAGCTCCTTGTGCCAAGCAGGGGTGGTCTGAGCAGGACAGTACAGAAGGAATCAGGACCCAGTGCAGAGCCACTTTTACCTATTCACCAATAACCTGTTAAAAAGCCCCAAATTCAGTGTCTGGGCTCTCCTCCTGCCAGCATTATTTATATACATCACTTTAAGAGAGACAGGCTGTACATGGCAGCAAGTGGACAGAGTCCCCAGCCCACAGCTGGCTGTGTATTGCTGATGCCATTTAAATTCTTGCCCTTTTATGCTGTCTGGGTTTTGAAGAAGGAGAAGAGGAACTACCCAGCACTTGAGGCAACTCTCCCTCCTCCTTCCCCTCCATCCTCAGTGAAACACGGGGCAGAGCAGCCGAGTTACATCAGCATCAAGGGAGGAAGGAGGCTCTTCTGGGGACAGCTTGTCTGCCGTGATGTGAATGCTGCCTGCGGGAGGAGGTTAGGGCACAGACGTGGCACATCGACTGCCACCCAGCCAGACACAGGCAGCTTGGGTGCAGGGACTAACCAAGGACAGGCAGCAGCTGTCCCTGTCACTGACTGCAGCTGCCCAGCTAGCCAGGATGGGGAGGGATTTTTGTCTGTGTTTATGAGGCATGCCATTATCCTATTATCCCTCCTTACCTCCATCTTTCCCCTGTGTTGAGTTTCTCTCCTTTCCACTTTTCTAGTTTCCCTTGGTTTCAAGCAAGGCTGCATGACAGCTCCCACAAGTTCTGCTAGTAACTCTACACTTGACTTCAGTTAAAAGGCATTCCTGGAGGGCTCCTACAAAACAATGGCATTTTAGTGTAGTTTATGGCTACAGAAACTGGGTGAGATGCGAGAGATCCTGACACTGACACTCCTGACATCCATGAGCATCCCTGTGCACCAGACAAGGTCCAGGCGTGGGGGAGCAAAAACGTGTCAGGACGAAGGAATTATTCATGCATGAAATGAGAAATGCTGTGGGACGCCTTCCTCCCCATCAATAACTCCACACAATCTACCACTGCAGGACACATTGCCCTGTTATAAATAATTCCCTGCTGGAAGAGCACAGGGCAGTGCATCTATATGCCGAGGGTGGGTGACATCCCTTGATTCATGGAGCATCTGGGCAGCAAGCAATGATATCACCCACACAGCATGAAAAGAGATGGATGATTTGGTTCTGAGCAACCAATTCATCTACTACTCCATCCACCTTCTTTTCCATCCTTGCCACCTTTCACCTGTGTTGTTACCAAGGGCTGAAGGTACTTGCAACAACCCCAAAGCTCAGGCAAAGCCTCTGGAATTGCAAGCAGCAGGGAACCAGTGGGATGCCAGTGACATCCAGCATTCAGTCTGCAACACAGCCACAGTGCAGTTCCATGGACACTTGCTCCTGGTAGCAAGAAATGCTGTGACCACAATCCACACCACAGCAGTGGATCTCAAACTGCCCCAGGAGACAGGAGTTCAGAGGTGGCCTCTGAACTGATAAACCTGAGCATGAAATGAGAGACAGGGTGAAGGGTTTTTGGACGGCAGGCAACAGCTGTCCTAAGCACCAGTGCAAACCCCAAACTGTATTTGCATTCAGAGCGGTGTACACTGTAACATGCCAGTGCTGATAAACCTGGAGCAGCAGCACGTGCTGCACAGGTGATGGTCCCACTGCAGCTTTCCCTGCACCTGGGGGTGGAAAGGGTGGTGGCGCTGCAATTTAGAGTAACAGTGCGAAAACTTTCGTCAGTGTCTGCTCCATGCTTTCTGATGGAGCCGGTCCAGCCTCAAAAGCACCCAGCTACTTCAACACAGGTATTCCACTTTGGGGTGCCAAAGCCCCCAGAAAACCCCTAAGATGTTGATGGCTAGCTACAGTTTACTTTCACTCTAATATTTTGACAGGAAAAAGGAAAAACACATCCTGCAGTAAAGGGACTTCAGGAAGTGGCCAGGTTTGGTCCTAAACAGCACCTCCTGCTGTCACTGCTGGGCATTTCTAATGCCATAACCCAGCAGGCATTTCTAATCATCTTAAAACCTTTGCTTTAAACCTCACCCCGTTCTTCTGAAACACCTCTATGACAGTTCCTGCCCACGCACCTTACTCCCGGCAAAGCTTTGCAAGGACCCAGCCTGGATGCCTGGATCAATGCAAGCTGTTAGTGGACGAGCCCCATGTCAGCACTTCACTGGTTGATTTTACAAACAGGCTTAAGTCCCGTGGGGCCCAGAGTGTCACCACGTGTGACAGCACCCGAGGGGGTGCTCAGCAAAGCCCCAGGAAGTGCTCGGCACAGTGCAGGAACAGGCTTTTGATGAGACAGCTAGAAATCGAGGCAATGCTGCAGATGGGATAAAGACAGCCCTTCCAGCACATTTCAGAGGGTGCTATATTAAGAAGTGTAACAGCAGGACTTTAAAATCTTCTGTCACGCTCTTTTTGCTGGCCATGCTGCACCTTGAAAAGCAAAGACTGTAATAAAGACAATGTATAACAACCGTTCAAGAAAAAGCTGCTGAAGCAGTTGTGGGGGATTAGAAGTAGCCTGGTTATCTGGGACAGATTTAGCCTGACCCATCACTCTTCTCTCTGCTGGTGAAAAGAAGGACATGACACAGAGAAAGGAGAGACAAAACCAGGGATGTAGCAACCAGGGTCTACCTGCTGCTGGGTCATCAGGAGAAAGCACATATTGAGAAACCAGGCAGTGTCTGTGGTTTTGGCATGTGAGCAATTGTTATCGATAAGCAAAGAATTAAACAGCTTAAAGGAGTGGATAAAGACCAGGATATGCGATTTTGGCCTGGCATTGTCCTCAGGGCTGACTGGATGATGAGTCCTGGTGCAATGGAGCTGGCTCAGCAGAACGGACTGGTGTGCACAAATGGACAAAACCAGAAAAAAGTACTTAAACTACTTTAAGGGTAGATGCTCCTTATGCATGTAAAATATGCACTAAGCCAATCAACTGCAGAGTCAGGCCTTAAGTAAGCCTACCTTCTAGAATTCAGACTGGTTTTTAGTTAGAAGTTTTAAAGAAAAAAGAAATCAAGCTCTTCTGCCAGCTTTGCTAGCCTGGGTCATGCCAGCTCCAAAAGACTGATGTGACAATTAGCTCCTTGTTAGTGAAATTAGTTTACAAGATCAAATGTGCTGCTGGTTGTGTTTTAAGCCAGCTCCTTGAAAGGACATTGTTAAGGCTTGGTCTCCATCTTCTACATCAATCTTTCACTTCATGGCTTTATTGCTTTCAAAAGGTACTGAATTTGCCTTGCAGCAATTTTCACTTCCAAACATTGAACAAACTGGAAAATTTACAATTATTGGATGTCCTAGAATTCATTACTTGGTGGCTGACTTTTACTTTATATGCTTTACTGTAAAAAGGGACTGAGCAATAACCACTGAACAGCTTTCTTTAGCTTAGCAGTTGGCCAAGCCATAAATCAAACAGGAAAACGGACAGAATCAATCTGATTTTCACCATCCATCACTACTTTTCTGTCTAAATTTAGCCAAGGCACCCTTTATTCAAAAGAAGTGCCTGTATCTACACAGGTATTGCACCAAATGCTTCACAGCAAAGGGAGAAACAAAGGTTCATTTACTTAAGGTTAAATAATAAATGCAATTCTGAGCTCTACAAAGACTACCAAGCAATTTTATGCTGCTCTGAGGTCAACAACCTTTGAGATGAGTCACTCTTCAGGAGAGCCCTTCTGCAAAAGACCACATCTAAAGCCTACAGAGCTCACTGCAAACTACTCCTTTCAGTCAGGAACAAGGTAGGTAAGATGAATTGCACCCAAGATACGAGTCCAAACTTTAGATATGGCATAATCATGCATCAGGACAGAATAACTCATCTGTGCCTCTAAGACCTTTAAATCAGAGTCAAAAAGGAGGCTAAGAGGTGCCTCCCCTAAAAGGTAGAAAAGGGAGCAACTAAGAACATTTGCATATTTAAAAAGTGACAGGAAAAAACCAAACAATAAACCAAGTCATGTAAGGGGTGCATATATTCAACCAAAACGTGATGCACAGCATGTTTCAGTGCTTCTGAGCATGGTTTTAACTCCCTTAGCACATTCTTGCCGCTCTCATGAGTCTCTAAATGAGGACTTTTCTACCACAGCAGCCAAGGAGCGACAGTGACAAGGCAATATTTGTGATGCAGGAACACTGACCAGAAAAGTCTCAGATCCCAGGGCAGCTCCTCCGCTTTCCTTCCTGGGACAAACTGGGAACTGACAGTCAGCGACTTGCACTTCACAAGCCCTGCACAGCACAGAGGAGCTACCTGGGTACTTTCCTCACACCAACAATAAATATGGCTCTGCTGCACTCAAAGCCTTTCCTTCTGCACATGGCAGTGGTTTCACAAGAATCCTACCTTGTTGCTAACACAATGAATCAAACCTCCCTGACCTCTAACTTTTCATAATCCATAGGAGTGAAACGGCAGTCACAAGGAGTTATATTTTCTCTGAAACCATTACTCAATACTGAGGAAGATGTCAGGAAATCAGGGCACAGATTTCATACAAACTACAGGCTGAAGTCAGGGGCTACATGGCTTGATCTCCATAAGCCTATTGCAAGCAATAAATATTTCCTGTTTCTAGCACAACATCTTGAAATGGTGTTGCACACACAACCTTCCCAGAGCACAGGCATCCAATAAGGACACCACTTAGCAGCTGGGACAAACCCACCCTATCACCAGCTCCTACATCAAGACAAGCCCCCGAAAGCCATTACAGTGGATTGGGAAGAGCTCAAGAGGAGAGGAGTGAGGGTGGCTCACTACCTCTGTCTTCCCCAGCCACTCACTGAGGGTACTCATTTGGGTATTTCTCACTGGACCAACCCTGTCTGACCCCCAAGCACCTCATCAAACCTATTCCCCTAACCTCTGGGGAAGGAGGCCACGACTAAATAACAGGGAAACTGGGAAAGATAATCAAGTTGGTAAGGAGAATCAGGCTTGGGAGAACCAGCCTCAGGCTTTCTGCCCTGTTCCCATCAAGGCAGCATGTTGTCTCTGCAGAGATGCTCATCCTTTCATGGAAAGGGAAGAAAAAAAGCAGTTTCCATCTGCAGCATGCCAAGAAACAAGGCCCTTCCCTTGGAACAGGGTCTGACGTACTTCTGACATCCAAGGCTAGAGGCAGCAACACGACTAATGCTACAGTTTGAGGCAAATCCAACTCCTGACCCATATAAATAAATGAATAAATAACTATCAAACCTCTCTGGAAGCAAATCTGAGTATTCTTGATGTGCTTTAAACACCATCACACTTCTAACAGTGGAGGACTTCTTAGAGCAAAGACTCTCTCCCTACAACACACCAACCAGCCTATCCCACTCAGGAAGAGCAGGAAAGGAGGCCCTTTCCCCACCACACCCTCAGGTGTTCCCCACCTGAGGCTGAATCTGACCTATTGATAGCTGCAGGCACCTCCTGGTATCTACACCTTCCCTCATCTCCAACCCAACCTTCAACCAGGTGGGTGGTGACTTCCATGACCAGGCAGAACCAGCAGACAGCATACCCCTGCTTTCTCATCCCCCTGTGTTTGTAAAGCTTGGTTTTGGGAGATGCTGAGCCCTCCTGACATGGTGTCTGAGGGTCCTCAGCCCTTCTGAGGCAACTGGGACAGCCAGGACTGCCAGGGACACTACTGCAATGAGTGCTCTCTCCTTGAAGATAAGCACAGGCCTTTTTCCAGCAGGAGAAGCCTGTGAAGGCAACCTACCATCCTGCAGGTTCCACCTCCTCATGGCCATCCCACCTCAGCTTCCACTGTAATGAACACCTTTCTTGCCTGCAGCCCTCTTCAGTATCTTTACATATTCACAGTAAATTCTCCAGATTTACTGTGAATATGTAATCCCTGGGAGCTGCTATATTTATCCCTAACTCAGCAAAAGCAAGCCCTGGGGTAAGGTTGCTCCAGTGTGTCCCACCTGTGCATGCCAAGGTAAAGGGCTGCCCCACACCCACTCTGCTGAAGCCCTACAAAGCAAAGAGGACAAACACTGCTTCAGAACACCCCCTTCTGCCAGGAGTTATAGAATCCTACAATGATTTGGGTTGGAAGGGACTCTGAGGATCATCTATCTCCAATACCCTGCCATAGGAAGGAATGTCTTTCAATAGAGAAGGGTGCAGACCCCAGCAAGGCCTCCCAAGCAGCTGGAGTCTCCATCACCACACTTGCTTCAGCCTTTAACTCTGAGCAAACCAGTGGCAATGCCCCATGTGAAGCCAGAGCCCTGCCGTGGTGCAGAAAAAGCACACATCTGGATGTCTGCTCTTGTTCAAGCCAACGTGTTTCTACATCCCCCTCCCAGCACATCAAAGCCAATGTGCCTTGGGTATAATTCTACTGAACCCCACTAGTCCAGACTGAAACAAGCACATTTATTTAACGTGGCAGTGCAAGAAAATTCCACATCCATAAATACACGAACATCTGTCAGGCTGGGCACAAACAATGGACCTGCTGTGGATGATGCATTAACAGAAGATGAAAATTACATGTGTAAATCTCTACATCTCTCAAACTAAAAAAGAAAAAAACCCCAAACTTTGCCACACGTTCAGACTACCACGCCAGAACAATCAGGCCAACAAGTCCCTACCAAAGCCTAATCCAGATCTCCTGTGATAGCATCCATCACCACCTTACACCCCACATCACGTGAACAGGGCTCCTTTGAGCCTCAGCCTCAATACCAGTCACAGGAGCTGGAAATTTGAAACACGTCTGTGAAATAAATTATTGGAGTGAGTAGGTAACAGGCCATGTTTCATTCCATCAGGAAGACACGTGGCAAATGAAGGGCAGGCTGCTCAGGGCTAGTGAAAGCAGACACCTTCCCGCCGTGCACCCTCAGACTGAGGCATGCTCATTCACAAAGGGCCTGTGGAAACAGGATCGACTTACAAATACGAACAGCACTACAGCAACCAGAGCCAGAAGAGATGCAAATCCACACAAAACTGGATAGAACTGCAGTATTTTGAGGATCTGTTGGATTTTCCCAAATACAAAGACAACACTAAACCCCCTGTATCTGATGCTAAGACATGCCAGAATGACCAAGAGCAGGTTCACAGCTACAACTCCTTTTTCCAATGCACCAGTATTCCCTAAAACATCATAAATTCATCTTGCAGGCAGCTGATAGCATATACAGCAAACCCAAGGTTTACCACCATTTATGTCACAGGTCTCCTGTAACTATCCAAAGAGCGCTTGGACCTATACTGCCCCTAAGTATAGGCTAAACTCCCAGCAAGAGACAAGGGATTTAAGCCCATGATTAAGTTAAAGCAAATGCTCCACTGAATCTTTAAGCCAAACTGTCCCAAGAGTTCAGTCTCAGTGAACGTGGGGGGTTTTGTGAATATTTTTTTAGAATTTCACTGAAATCCTCTTTAGCTATTTGAGTTATCCATGAAAAATAGTCCCACTTCTCAAGAATCCTTGCAGATGCTTTGATGTTTTTCAGACTACTGATGGCTCAAAAAAAGCCCCGTAAAACCCGATGATGGCTTATTCCGAAACAAAAATCACTGTCCGAGAGGCACAGCTTGATGTTATCCCCTGAACACTGACAGCTCCTGAAACCCCACCAGACAAAGATTTTCATAGCCATTAAGTGAATCTAATTGACTTTACAAGCAGCAAAAGCTTGAAAAGGTGTTTTACAAATACCCCTTTTAAACAACTTGGATTTAAAAAAAAAATAAAAAAAAAATCACTCATTAGCATCCCTATTGTACAATAACTTCTTCCCCACTTGCTTTCTCTCTTTTTCAACAAATCGCACCACTAACGATGTAGTTCCACCAAGGAGGACTTTACCAGGATGCACTGCTGTTCAGCAGCCAGGTATCTGCTGTGCTTCTATTGCACCGCCTCTCACTAACCATCATCTGAATTAGCACTTAGAAATGGCAGGTGCTCCAAACCAGGCTGTTTTCAAAAGCTTCTCTTTGCAGTTCTACTATTTAACATTATTTTAAATAGGAAGAGTACAAATTTAGGTCTTCCCTGGATTCCCACTAGAAGTGTTACACAGTGTTTCTGATGCTGTTATCTAGATCCAGGGAGGATGAACAGATTTGGCACCTCCAAAAAAAGAACAAAAAGCCCTGGTCTCAGCAAATTAAGTGGTTGGGTTTGGGTTTTTTTTTCTTGTGCACTTTGACTGCAATAGCAATTTTATACATCCTGTTAAAATGGGAAGAATTAGGTTTGTAAGAAAAGTCATAGGGGAAAAGATCAATGGATACATCTGGAAGTGATGTGGGTCAGGTGCTCTAAAGAAGGTGTAAGAAATGTTGTTGCTGGCAGTTCATTTGCCTTTAGGTAAAATGTTCTCCCTCCACCATTGACACGTGGGTTTGTGCACTGATGCACTGTTTTCAGCTTAGCAGACACAATATCCCACTGCTGCTGACTTCTATTTATTTTCTCATCTTTGTTACTATGAGTCTTCTACCAAAAAAAAAAAAAAAAAAGTACTTGCACTCACCAGGCAAAATATCTGAACAACAAACTAAAAAGAAGGAAGTACATATACAATGAAATTAGGTAAAGGCACATAAGCTGAAAAGTTTGATGGAAGGAAGGGGAAAATCAGAGATACAGAGGAATCCTGGGTATGGGACTGCCCCCCGTGGGAAATGCCAGAAGTGATGAGTGAAGCAAGAACTAGACCAGACCAAAAATCACTGGAGAATTCAACACAGGGATGGACAAGATAGCTGAGCAGAATTCAAAGGAATGCAAGTATTGCAGTTTGACCCAAGACTGGAAATGTGGGATACAGAACTGCTGTGCTAGGGGATGAAAGAGGGGGGGAAAAAAAGGAAAAAAAAAATAACTCAGAGAATCACTGTTGGTTATCTGATAGCTGTTGAAGTGAGTGTTGAATGCAAGGTGCACTGAGGAGCTACTCATGACCAGACAGCTGGCCCAGCATCCCTCATTTCAATTAGCAGCACTAGCACAGAGCCCAAGAGCTGCAACTGTAAAAAGCAAACAAACTTGCACTGCTGATGCCGGTTTCCAAGTCAGGATTCGAGCACGCTGGCAAGGGAGAGTGGGAACAGCTTGTATAACAATGCCTGGTGATCGAGAGTAAATCTAGGGAAGCATCTTACCTAAAAATGCAGTTTTTGTCAATGCAAAACAATTCACACATTTGTCCTGATTTCACCAAAGGTAGAAAATGAAAGGCAGAGGAAAGCCAGGCTGGCACTAATCCTGCACAGAGTTCAGCCCCCAGCATCGCTGGCCGGGACACTGGCACACAGCTCAGTCCTCCAAGGATCACAGGGGGTGGATGCCCCAGCAGCCAGGGCTTCAGAGATGGACCCCCTCAACACCACTTCAACTACTACCATGTATAAAATACCTAAATATGTAATTCAAAGAGGGCCTGGGATGCAGGAAATCCCAGCACTGATGCAGTATAGATTTAACAGTGCCACACAAAGAGGGACCTGCCTGAGGGGTAACAAACACTTAACCATATCTTGCCTCTATCACGATCAGTATTTTTAAGTATACACTTGGGTCTGACCTGTGCTTCTTAAGGAAAGCTGCAACAGAGCCAGCCATTCCATTTTGGGCTGAAAAAAGCATTACATCCCCCACTAAACACAGATCCATGCTTTGTCATAGTGAAAAAACAGAGAGGGAGTAGTAAATTAGTTTAGTTTGGACCAACATTATCCTCCCTTTTACTTTCCAGCTCCTGAACTGAAAAATCATTTTCTCACAAAATCTCTGGATTTCAGTTTTGCCGCTTGGATAAGTCCTAGAAACAACACATGAATTTTAAGTGACAAATATTACTTGCAAGTTACAATTTCAAGCAGGACGCACTGTGGTGGGACTAATGCGTTGTATTATTCCATTAGCGTTTACACTGTTGCAAATCCCATTTAAAATAACAATATCTCATGTAGCCACTTAAAAATACAACTGTAATACATGCTTCCCATTACCAATTTTGAAATGTCTCCTTTCACTCACAGAATCCCATAAAGCAGAAGCCCAGCTTGGCACTAAGCCCTGCGAATCACAGGTCTACCTTTTAGGATTATCCTGTAAGAAATATAATTTTTGCTTTTTGTAAGAAACACCCTTCAAAGTTATAGAAGATAACAAATGATATTGTATATGCTGTCATAAATTGTTAATTGATTGCTGGGGCCCAATGGGTCAATAGATGACTTAAAAGAATGGCTCAAAGCCATCTGTAACAGATACCACAGCTTGAACCTGGCTCTGACCAGACCACTATGAACTAATTTTTGATGCATCCTTAATAAAGGACATGAGGCTTCTTGGCAATTCCCTGTGGCCCCCTTACCGAAACACAAAACCAAAAAAACAAACAGAAAAACCCAACAAAAAAAACAAAACCCAAAAAACCCACAAACCCCCAAATCCTATTATTTGGTTACAAGGAATAAATTTGTCAATAGAAACTAGGTAAGACATGCTGCTATCTTTGGATTTTCTTTGACTCCTTTCATTAGCCACCTGTCAGGATAACAAAACAATGCCTTAGCTTTCTACAGAATGGGAAAAAAAATAAAAGGGAAAAAGAAAATCTAAAAATATACTTTGAAGCTCCCTGTTTTGCTGATGCAGAAAGTAACAACAAAGGCTCATACATCCCTCAGCTCATCACAGAGCCAGATACCAGCAAAACTCTCTAGCTCTCTCTTTTTGCAGTAGTCTGGAAGGGAGTAGCATCAAGCATGTGATTATTTGCAAGAGGTCCCCAGCACTGCATTACCAAAATAAAACCATGCGCTCTGCAATACACCAGCAAACAATGCTGTGAGCTCCCGGAGTCCCCAAGGGGCTCACGGCCACCCCAAAAGTCATTCCTGTCCTGAGGAATCAAATATAACCTGCCTGAATCAAGATCTAAGTCTACAGAAGGAATTTCAGAAATCCACTCTGAAATTTGGGGAGATTTTGAATGGTTTGCCTTCTTGAAAAATCAGGCCATGCATTTAGACTTTTACACAAAACCAGTTTTTTTTCAATATATCTAGAGGTCTTCCAGTAGAGAGCAATCCCCAATGGCAATTTCTGAAGTATTAAGACCACTGGTGGTGCACACTGAGAGGAAACAACATGACCACAGACTCTTAGGGTAATCCTAAGAGGCTGAATGTAATAAATAAATATAACAATGGGAGAGTAAGAATTTTCAGTTCACATTCCTACATCCAAAATTCAGTGTCAAGAGGGGCTCAAAGCTTTGTACCTTTAAAACTCCTGCCACTAGTCAGATATCTAACACAAAGCCTGAATTTAGGCTATTACGAAATCTTAACCTGAAACAGACATTTGGGCAATGGTTTTAAATCTTGGCCATTCCTAAGAAAGCAAGAGAAAGAAGAAGAGCTGCCTAAAACCCTTTATAAGAGTAATAAATTTGCATTTAAACTTGCGACTAAAATTCTGGAGTCAGAATCCTTCTTTGTTTATTCACTAAGACAGTCCTGAGAAATTGCATACAACCATGCCAGAAAACATCTAACATTGAAGAAAACGTTAAAGAAATTACCTCAAAGCTAGAAAAAACCCCAGAACACCTGACATCCCTGCCTCCTTCATGTTCCTAAGTCCCATTGTGGCTTGTTTGCTGGTCTTGAGAAGTTAACTGTGCCTAAAAAACTACTGCTGTTCAATTTACACAACTGGTTACCTCTTGAACTGAAGATTAATGACCAGCACTGGCATGTACTGAGGATTTTAAACACCTGCAGGTTGAGCTTAGGTTCAGTAGCATCATATCCATCCAGTCCTGGCTACAACTCCAATATCGCTGCATTAACTGATGGTCATGTTCACAAGGGACTGACTACTTTTAGAGAGAATTCTTGAACACATGGGGGGGGGAAAAAAAAGGTCATGTTACTCTGCAAAATTTACTATAAAATCTATTTTCATCTAATTCTGACATGGGACTGTGCCAAACTCGTGGATCTAAAGGGAGAGCTATTTCTATCTTATGGATAGACACATTGAGTAATGGGTTTGTTGCATATGTTCCTGCTCCTGTGATAAATAAATAGGAAGGGGGGCAGGCTACAGCAGCTTGCCCACAAACATGTTTATTCCACTGGCTGTGGATGACACAGCCCTGAATCCACAGACTACTCCCCTCATCAGGCAACTCCAGTTTTCCTACACTGGCCCTTGGCTGACAGCTTACGCCTCTACTCCGTACTGCCTGAGCCCCTCCAAGAGGGCAGAAAAAAAATAATAAGGATTTTGTGGGCTAGAAAGACTCTATGGGCCCTCCAGAGGGTTGAGCAGAGCTAGCCCACGTGGCTCAGCACTGCAAGGGACCCAAGCTGTGTCACCTCCCGATCTACCCAAGCTCTTATCAGCAGGGCTGCAGCATTGGGCTGGGGCTTCTGCACCGCGCTTGCTGCTGGGACCAGGAGAGCCCTTGGTCAGCTCTGGGAATACGGGGTGGGCGTAGGAGCTGGTGCCAGCAGAGCTTTGCCTTGCTCCACACCTGCAGGATGGGGCTGTCTCCAGATGGAGAAGCCAAAGCTCCAGCACAGTGAAATGAGGCAGCCACGAGTGATGGAGTGCCCATGTCAGATGAGGTGGGTTTTGGGAGGCAACCCACCTCTAAAGACATTTTAGATTATTCAAATGAAACCAAAATATTTCAGCCCATTCATAATGCTGGACAAAGCACGTCCCTAACACTCAGAAACAAGAGGTGCTCTCTGCATTGGAGATGAGAGATGCCAAACCAGGCAGTTCCATGCTGCTAAACTGTAGAAACCCAAAAGCAACAGTAGGAATTGCTGAGCTGAAGAATCCCTGACTGTCCCACTTGTAGGAGGTCAGCTTTGGAAATCCTTTCTGACAAAATATTTCCCACTATAAAGCGTATGACAAGCCTGTAATCCTAATCTTGCAGGATCTCTCTGCTATGGAGGTTGCATCCCTGGAAGCACACTCATGGAATTGCAGAGACATGCCAGCAGTGATATGCTCACAGGACAGACCCTCCTCTGCCTGAGGAGACCTAAATTCAGTTCCCAGCAGTGATAGGAAGCAGAGCTGGGAAACACCCAGGTGGAGATAAATACACAGCCTCCCCCATGGGTTTCCCAGCCCCACACAGAACTCCTTACCACTCTACACAGCAGTGTGGGAAAGGCAAGCATGAAAATCCCAATACAGGACAGACAGCTCAGGGGTTTGGCAGATACATGAGGTCAGGGCACTGCAAAAGCCAGCAAGAAATGCTGAAGGTATGGATGCTTCAGATTCCAGCTGCCTCTTGGGCACCAGGAGTGGCGCAGGGCTGTCCAAAAACACATTCCTCCACTGGGAAGCAGCAGCCCTGAGCCCTCTCCTGCATCAGGTAACTAAGCCCTTTCTTTGCAAAGCAAGGGCTGCTCTATTCTTTCCAAACAATGTTATCATTTGGCAGCTTCACTCCTGCTTATCTAGCAGCTTGAGCATTATCCAGAATGTGGAAGAACTGGGCTCTGTGGCCGCCCCTCTGCCTGGGGGCTCAGTGGGGAGAAATACCCCCCCACGTCCTCTCCCTGTGTCTTTGGAAGGGTTTAGGCATGGCAGAGAAACCACAGCTCCAGGGCTGAGGATCTCCTCCCAAGGTAGACCCTGTATTTTCCCTGCACCCCAAAAGTCACTGGTGCTCACCTCAGAGCCTCCCCAAGGCTCAGCACTTACGGAGCTGAGGTAGCAGGAGCCACATGATCCATACCAGATGTTCACCTTTCAAACATCATGCCAGAGCGATCAAACCCACTGCCAACAGGCCTGATGCAAGACACAAATACTTGCTTGTTACCCAAACACCTCACTGCAGGCATGAGAACTCACTGCAGGCACGAGACACCTCAAAAGGTAGAGGCAGCAAACAGGGTCTCACATCCTCACAACCCAACTCTGGACCCACCTCAGTTGATGTCCTTCTGGCACAAGGACATGATCCCAGAACCTCTGCCAAGAAGGGCAGGACATCCCTCCTTTGAGCTCGGCTGAGGAATGTGCCACCCAAGAGCAGCAGAAATTGGACCCTAATGAGCCATCCCCCCACAGTCTGTCTTCCTTAGGGCCCTGTCCCGCAGGGAGGTTGCGATATCTGCGCAGGCTCTTCATGCGCACCCTCATGTACAGGGGACAGTGGGCAGCAGGACAGGGAGGCTCTGCTCACTCCTGGATGGGCACAGGAGAGCAAAGCACCTGTCCCCTTCCCAGCATGAGGCAAGCAGAGGCATCCGTCCGCCCACAGAGTGGGAGCCGGAGCTGTGCAGCCACTGCCGAAAGCTGCCCCAGCCCTCAGCGCGGCATGGCGAGTGTGACCCAACACCTCCTGCAGCAGCACTCCAGCTTCAGCTGCTGCATCACGCCAGGCAGGTGCCCTCGACACCCCACCAGGTCCTGCGGCCTCAGCTGTGCAGGCTGCCTATCTCTGCTGTCTGTCCATCTTCCCCAGCAGCACTGGGCACTGTGATGCAGCCACCAAGCTTGTCACCAGTCCCCAAACTCCTGACAAAGGCCAGCTGCTGCCACCACCAGGTCTTTGCACCGGCAGGACAGATATGCACACCCCTCAGCAAACCCTACCAGGACAGCCAGCAGCAGGAGGTAACTCTTTAAACAACCACAGAAAGACATAGAAATTCATCAGCCAAAGCCCCAGCTCCACTCGCTTTGGGGAGCAGCAGTTTTGCATCGGACACAAGGAGTCTTGGTTTCCGTAAGCTCTCCAGCAGAGACCTCAGCCTCACAAGCATCTCTCTAACACACCAATCACTGCAAAAAGACATATAACACAACCAACTGGGACACTGTAAAATTGATTAGTCATCAAAATCATCAGACCATAAAAGAAGCTCCAGCTGTGCTCATCTTTTTTGTGTGGATAAATGCAAGAGGCAGGGCTCTATTTAAAATTAATTCTTTTTTTTTTTTGGTTGGTTTTGGTTGGGTTTTTTTTTGTTTACTAGAGCCTGTTACTCTGGTTGACAATTAAGCCCATTATCCAATTCCTTTCTTTTTCACCACCCCAGTAGTCTTTTTTCATAGCCTTTGAAGAAGGAAAAAAAAAAGCAAAGTAAATTCCAGTAAGTGCTATTTTAAAATGAAAAATGCAAGTTTATAAAGAGCTCAAGAAGGTGTTTGAACCATTCAACCTTCTGTTTTAAGACTCCAGCACAGACTCAAACAATTCCTTTCACATTGAAAGCAATTTCAAGTCACACCGCTGTGTACAAGCTCCAAGTTAAGCAGTGGCCCAAACGTTCTGCCAGACCCTTGGCATAAATGTAGGAGGGCAAGAGAAAACAAAGATTTAAATTTTGGCTAGTGTACTTCTGCAAAATCACTGTCAGCACATATTTTTCAGTTTGTACCAAACCCAGCAGAGGAAAATTCAAACAATAACTAACTTGGAGGCGAGAGGTTCAAAAAAACTGCACAAGAAAAACCGTAATATGGTGTAACTCATGGAATTGTTCACCACTAATCATTAACCTCGGTGCTTATGGTATCCCATTGCAAAATGGGTCCTTTTGGCTTGGTTATAAAACTGACCCACATGTTTTTTGGATGTTTTCACAATACCACGAAGAATGATCAATTTTAATAGTTAAAATATCCCCTCACTGTAGATGCCTGCCTAACCAGAGGCTATTTGCTGCAGATGCTCTCTACAACAGTACTCCAGCCCCAGGCACCATGGAGAGTCGGCTGCAAACAACAGGTTCTTGTGCTTGGGTAGCTTGGATTCCAAGGGGAAAAAACATCAGCAAATCTGCAACCAACATCTTTATCCCAGACCTTACGACCGTGTCTCAGTTCTACCTTTGCATTCATCACCCTGAGAAACAGGAATTCATAACCCCACCACCAAAATGCTCCCTTCCTCTTTTTCCTATGTTGCAAAAAAAATATTCAAGGAGGAAAATATTGATTCTCTGAAGAAGGAGCAGGAAGTTTCCTGGTCATACTCCCAGGCCAAGCTGCGGTTGTATCAGGTTGGGTTTAACTTGTCTAGCCAAGCTCTCGCCATCTCCAGCCTGAGACCCCATCCCCACAGCCCATTTCTCTTGCTGAGACCAGTTCTTAACATCTCACTGAGAAAGCTCTCACAAATATCTCATCTGCAATACAACGAGCCCTTCTCATTCCCACTGCAATCATTTCTGCCTGGGTGTTAATTTGTAAACTAGGCAAATAAAAGACAAACTTGGGGCTTGAATTTGTTTTACTGCCATTGTTCTGTCCTTTGGGTGGGACAGGCAATGCCAGTGTGGCACATCACTGCCTTCCTCCGGATGCCTTCCGGCCAGCCAGCCTTCAAGGCGCACAAGACTCCAGGATTTTCTAGGATGACTGTATTTATACTGCTGTCCTGTAGGAAAAAATCCACCAACTCCACTTTTGGAGGAAACAGAAGCAAACCACTGGATTCATGCCTTGTGCACAGCTACACCAAATAGCACCACATGGATTCATTGCACACGGATGGCGCCGGTCCCAACGCGCAGACACCCTTCTCCTTACCCAGACCCCAAAGCCTCTTTAGTCTCTTTACCCTATTATGACTCCAGCCAACTTGCTAACACCACTATCATCAAGAACCTTTAACAAGAAACAACAATCCCATAAATCTGCTTTTTATGGCATGGCAGAAGCCGAATTACATGATTAAATTCTGTCAAAAATTAAAGCCCACACACTTGCTCTAAATTTGCAATTAGCCCTTTCAGGTACCAAATAAAAGCAATGTTAACATTTCAAAGACATGTTGGCAACACAGCTGAACCAGATTACATTACTGACCCTAAACAAATTGAGGGCATTACTTTGAGTCCCTTTCCTTTATTTTTTGTGTCTGCTAGTGTTATAAATACAAGCATTGTGATCCCTGCTCTAAACTGTGACCACACAAGTCCTCAGGATTAACAAGCGAAGCAGCTCAAATACCTATTAACTCCATATTACATGTTCTTATTCTACTGGAATCTTCTGCTATTTTCTCCAGCATAATACCTTGCTGGACCTCACTGCAGAGGTGCAGAAATTTTTCGCTATGAACCCTTTTATTTCTGTCACACCACCTTTAATGAAGATTGAGCTTTTTATATACAAGTCACACATCACTTAATTTTTACAAAAACAAGCCCTGTAGATGAAACACACAAAGATACGCACTATGATGGGAAAGGAAATCTAAATTAAGCTAGTTAATGCTTCATAAGAGGAGCAACATTTTAGCAAAATGTGACACTGAATGTTAGAAGTGAGGGAAGGTTTGTGGCTAGGGTAGTTCCTAGCAGTTCTTTAGAAGTGCCCAGGGAAAAGTTTGTCACACCTGGGAAACAGGAATGATACAGCAAATGATACAGCAAAAACATGGTCACATGGAAAAACAACACAGGAGGTACCCAAGAAGAGAGCAGGTACCCCAAGAAGATGGAACTGAGGTGGGATGCTGGCATTGCCCTGCTCTTCCAGCTCACTAGCACTCTGCGACCACCAAAAGCAAACCCCAAACCCCAAGTGACTGCCCAGGCATCCCCCTACTCTTGTCCTCAATATGGATGCGTGCCTACAAAAAGAGAAATAGCACCTGACAGGTTCTAAAGAGACTTTTTTTTGATGACATAAGTTGTCTTTTACAGTTTAACAAGATAACATTATCATTAGATATTGTATTTTAAATTATATTCATATATGTAACAAATGGATGAACCCATATTAGGACAAGCTTATGTGGCAGCAGCCCTTTACATACCTGATCTGTGCCTCTTCCAAAACACCTGCATTAGGGAATGTTCTTGAATGACATGGGAAAATGGGCTCAACAGCTAAAACGACAGCTAAAACGGGCTCCTCTGAGCATTTGGGCTAAAAGGTCATTCATTCTTCTCCTGCTGTCAGAACTAATACCAAATGCACGGAGCAAAGAAAGACCGAGCTCGAGATGTAAGGGCTGGGGTGGACCCAGGCTGCAGCAAATAACCCACATCCTCCAGCCTCAGTGTCCCCAAGCACCCACACCCCAGTCCTCCGGGTGGCTGCGGGACCCAGCAGTGCTGTGCTCGAGAGGTGGACAGAGGCTGCCTGGGATGACTAGGCACTTGGGGGAGGGGGAGTAATTAAAAACAACCCAAAAAAACCCAAAACCAGCAAAAAAACCTTCAAACCAAACCAAACCCAGAGATGGCTTTGTGCCTGGTGTGGCTAAAGAGCTGCATTCTGGCGACTTTTGAGCTTGCTCAGTGCTGCTGACAGGAGGAAAAGGCGCCAGCAGCAGGGAGCAGCCATGTTCCCCAGCAGGCTGGGGGAAGGAAGGAAGGCTCCCTCAGGAAATTCGTACTCACCTGGCGGTTTCATGTAATATTGCTCAATATCGGACATGTCCGTGTGCAGCGCACAATCGAGATAGTGCAGGATAACTTTTCTACTGAAGTAGTACCTCATGCCCATCAGAAAGATGGGCAAACAGCAGGTCAGCAGGACGGACTTGGTCACAACAAAGCACATTACTATGGAGATAAGGAAGAGAAATAAACGACACCTGTCAGAAAAGAGAATTTAGTGTTGATTTCGGAATACAAAGTCATTATAAAAATAAATCAATAAAACAAGCACAATCAAAATATACATTTGCAGTACACACACAGTTCACGCTCTCGAGATTATCGTGTTAAGGGATGGCGTATCGCGACGAGATAACCCGGAGAAGTTTATGAGGTCCTGAAGGAGCCGGCGGGGAGGATGCCGCCACGCCACAGCAGGGCCCACCGAGCCCCTCCGGAGCGGGGCCGTGGGGACCCCGAGGGCCCCGTACACCCCAGGCCCCCTTCGCTGTCCCCGGTGAGGCCGGAACGCGGCCGGGCGGAGGAGCCGCGCTGCGGGCACCGCTCCACAGCCATGTGTTCGCCACTGCGGCAGTGCTATTTCCATCAGCACCGACTCCCAGGGCAGCCACCCTGCCCGCTCCCATCCTGGGGGGCTTCTGCGGGTGCCCCTGTGCCGGCGGCTCTCTCCGGCACGGCCCAGAGCCACCGGCTGGGTCCCCCTGCTCCCCAACGCCTGCCGGGGGCCCCCCTCCAGCGCGGGGTCCCGTCCTCCCCGGTGTCCGGGACATGGGGTGCGACCCGCCTGCAGCCACCGAGGGCACGGGACCACCCCAAAGCCCTCTCGGGGCGGGAGGCGCGCATTATTAATTACCGGCACGGGGAGGGGACACCTTGCAAGGGCTATTTTTGGGCATTTAACTCAGGGAGGGGAGGTGACCCCGCCGCTCGGTGCTGCTGCAGGGGGTGCCCCCTCCCCACGCCGGGGGAGAAATGGGGGGCGCTCAGTGGCGGCCCCGGCTGTCTCCAGGCAACGCCGGCACGCCGTGCCCCCCCTCGCCGGGCTGCGCGGGGGCGGCCACTGCGCGGTGCGCTCCGCTCCCCTCCGCGCACCCCCAAGCCCTGCAACAACCAGAAGGACGACTCTACCCTCACCCCCGCGGCGACCTCCCCTTCGCGGCTCCCCGCCCTTAACACCCGCGCAGGGTCGTGCATCCCCCGGCGGCGCAAGGCTCCCCTCCCAGCCCGCCTGCCCCCGCCGCAGCGCTGCGGCTCCGCGGCCGCCCCGCACGATGCTGCGGCGCTCCCCCGGCCGCACCGCGCCCGCGGGCCCCCGGCGCCTCCCGCCGCTCCGACCATTTTGTGCAGACCCACAGCGGCGACTAAACCCGGCGCCCCCATCCCCAAAAGGGAGCGGATACTCACCCGCCAGCAGCCCGTAGAGCAGCTGAGTGAGGGGCTGCTGCTTCAGCCCCCTGAACGCCGTGTTGGGGATCCGCTCCATGATCCCCTCGTAAAAGATGCGGCGCACCACCTCCTGTTCAGAGGGGTGGAATTCGCGGATATAGACATTGTCGCGCCTGGGGTCTTCTTTTGGTGGGGTGAGGGGAGGTGGGGGTGAGGGAGGGGAACCCGCCAAAGAGGGCCACATCTGGGAGGAGGAAACAATGATCGTGTCTTTTTTGGATCCCGGGATTGATTCATGATCTTCCGCCACAATCTTGGTCTCACAAACCATCTTGGGAGACAGACAATGCATGCAAACCGGCCGCGGGGAGGGGGCGAGGAGAAAAACAGGGGGGGGGGGG